>NC_057710.1:125939141-125953018 GCF_004010195.1 Chiloscyllium plagiosum
ATGTGGGTGGAGGTGCAGGTGAATTTGTGGCGGATATGGAAGTTTCCTTTGGGGCCTTGGAGAGAAGTGGGGGGGGAGGTGTGGGCGCAAGTGTTGCACCTCCTGCGGTTGCAAGGGAAGGTGCCGGGAGTGGAGGTTGGGTCGGTGGGGGGTGTCGGTGGGAGGTGCTCAAGGAAACCTTGAGCAGGCGTGTTCCCTTCTTGGATCAGTGATGAGCAAATACAGCACTTTTTGCACAGGAAGAGACATCCCAATATTTCAAATTGTCAGTTACAGCAACTGACCAAGACCTGGTTTCGAGGCGATTGTAAGGACCTCCAGGAAAGACGGTGGGGATGGTGCAGGGGTTCCAGGTCGTATGCTAAATCAAAATGGGTTATATGTCTTCACGGTGGAAAATGATCCAAGAGGGAGTGTGGTTTAAATACGATAGCATCCTTCCATACAATGTTGAAAAAGAGGGAAGGCATGTAGATACCACTCTGGATAAATGGCAACAGATGGAAGTAATTGTGTGGCCTTACCCCATATGTTCAAATGAACACACCTTTATGTAGTTTTCCAATAAATACTGTTCTAAATTGTCCTGTAGAGATCCAGAGCCTGAACACAGAATCACCAGGGTAGCGTATAGGGGAAAGGAGAATATTGTGTCACAACTTCCCTCAAACACTATTAGTATGGGACCTTCACATGTAACATCCAAAACACCACTTTTGTATCAGGCCACATATAACAGCCAGGGTGGGACTCATCCAGCTCACAGCCATCGGCAGGAGGAGTGAGATCTTTGTCAATGTCAGTGACAAACTCAGTTATTGGGGGTTTTTGGGAGAAATACAACACTGGCATTGATCTCCTACCAGCAAAAATACAGCAGGTCCAAACACAATTGGCAAATGCACTTAAAGCTTTTGCTACTGTTTTTCTAAGAGAGGCAATGGTCCAGTGATATTATCGCTGGACTATTAATCCAGAGACTCCAGTGATGTCTTGGCTGTGAATCCCACCATGGCAGATGGTGGAATTTGAATTCAAAGAAAAACAAATCAGGAATTCAGGGTCAAATGATGACCATCAATCCATCGTTGATTATTGGGGAAAAACACAATTGGTTCACTAATGTCCTTAGGGAAGGGAACTGCTGCGCTAATTTGGCTAGGCCTGCATGTGATTTCAGATCCACAATGTGGTTGACTCTTAAGTTGCCCAAGCAGTTTAACCACATGGATAACAAGCGCTGGCCTAGCCAGTGATGCCTTCACCCCATGAATGAATGTTTAAAAATTCACCAGGCAGAGCAAATTCTAAAGAATCTCAGGGAAATCAAAATGGCTAATTGGTGGGATTAATTCTGGGACTGGAGCTCAAATGTACAGATACATCAATGGGTTCATCTCCTTCCACACCAGGCTGTGTTATACATCTCCTTCCACACCAGGCTGTGTTGTACATCTCCTTCCACACCAGGCTGTGTTATACATCTCCCACCACACCAGGCTGTGTTATACATCTCCTATCACACTAGGCTGTGTTCTACATCTCCTATCACACCAGGCTGTGTTATACATCTCCTTCCACACCAGGCTGTGTTATTCATCTCCTTCCACACCAGGCTGTGTTATACATCTCCTTCCACACCAGGCTGTGTTGTACATCTCAACCACACCAGGCTGTGTTTTGCATCTCCTTCCACACCAGGCTGTGTTATACATCTCCTTCCACAAAAGGCTGTGTTGTACATCTTAGTGGACAATAGAATAGACAATAGACAATAGGTGCAGGAGTAGGCCATTCTGCCCTTCGAACCTGTGCCACCATTCAATATGTGTTGTACCTCTCCTGTCATACCAGGCTGTGTTACACATCTCCCACCATACCAGGCTGTGTTGTACATCTCCCACCATACCAGGCTGTGTTGTACATGTCCTTCCACACAGGCAAAATTGTACATCTCCTTCTATACCAGGCTGTGCTATACATCTCCTACCACACCCGAAGATGTTGTACATCTCCTTGCACACCAGGCTGTGATATACATCTCCTACCACACCAGGTTGTTTTGTACATCTCCTTCTACACCAGGCTGTGTTGTAAATCTCCTATCACACTAGGTTATGTTCTACATCTTCAACCACACCAAGCTGTGTCGAACATCTCCGACCACACCAGGTTGTGTCGCACGTCTCCCACTAAATAAGGTTGTGTTGTACATCTCCTACCACACCAGGCTGTGTTGTACATCTCCCACCATACCAGGCTGTGTTGTACATGTCCTTCCACACCAGGCTGTGTTACACATCTCCTTCCACACCAGGCTGTGTTACACATCTCCTTCCACACTAAGCTGTGTTGTACATCTCCTACCACACCAGGCTGTGTTGTACATCTCCCACCATACCAGGCTGTGATGTACATGTCCTTCCACACCAGGCTGTGTTACACATCTCCTTCCACACCAGGCTGTGTTACACATCTCCTTCCACACCAGGCTGTGTTGTACATCTCCTACCACACTAAGCTGTGTTGTACACCTCCGATCACACATGGTTGAGTTGTACATCTCCTACCACACCAGGCAGTGTTGTACATCTCCTAACACACCAGGGTGTGTTGTACATCTCCTACCACACCAGGCTGTGTTGTACATCTCCTACAACACCAGGCTGTGTTGTACATCTCCTACCACACCAGACTGTGTTGTACATCTCCTACCACACCAGGCTGTGTTGTACATCTCCTTCCACACGAGGTTGTGTTGTACATCTCCCACCACTCCAGGTTTTGTTGGACATCTCCTTCCACACCAGGCTATGTTGTACATCTCCTATCAGGGAGGAGAAAGTGAGGTCTGCAGATGCTGGAGATCAAAGTTGAAACTTTATTGCTGGAACAGCACAGCAGGTCAGGCAGCATCCAGGGAACAGGAGATTCGACGTTTCGGGCACAGGCCCTTCTTCAGGATACCAGGCTGTGTTGTACATCTCTTTCAAGACCAGGCTGTGTTGTACACCTCCCATCACACCAGGTTGTGTTGTACATCTCCTTCCACGCCAGGCTGTGTTGTACATGTCCTTCCACACAGGCAATATTGTACATCTTCTTCTACACCAGGCTGTGTTGTACATCTCCTATCACACCAGGTTGTTTTGTACATCTCCTTCTACACCAGGCTGTGTTGTACATCTCCGATCACACTAGGTTATGTTGTACATCTCCAACCACACCAGGCTGTGTTGTACATCTCCTACCACACCAGGCTGTGTCAAACATCTCCTTCCACACCAGGCTGTGTTGTACATCTCCTTCAACACCAGGTTGTGTTGTACATCTCCCAAGAAACCAGGTTGTGTTATACATCTCCTATCACACCTGGCTGTGTTGTACATCTCCTTCAACACCTCGTTGTGTTGTACATCTCCTATCTCACCAGACTGTGTTGTAAATCTCCTACCACACCAGGCTGTGTTGTACATCTCCTTCAAAACCAGGTTGTGTTGTACATCTCCTTCAAAACCAGGTTGTTTTGTACATCTCCTGAGAAACCAGGTTGTGTTGTACATCTCCGAACATACCAGGCTAAGTTGTATATCTCCTATCACACCAGGCTATGTTATACATCTCCCACCACACCAGGCTAAGTTGTATATCTCCTATCACACCAGGCTATGTTGTGCATCTCCTTCCCACCAGGCTGTGTTGTACATGCCCTTCCACACCAGGCTGTGTTGTACATCTCCTACCACACCAGGCTTTGTTGTACATCTACTTCCACACCAGGCTTTGTTGTACATGTCCTTCAACACCAGGCTTTGTTGTACATGTCCTACCACACCAGGCTGTGATGTACATCTCCTACCACACCAGGTTGTGTTGTGCATTTCCTTCCACACCAGGCTGTGTTGTACATCTCCTTCAAAACCAGGCTGTGTTGACACCTCCTACCTAACCAGGCTGTGTACTACATCTCCTTCCACACCAGGCCATGTTGTATATCTCCTGTCACACCAGGCTGTGTTCACCATCTCCGACCACACCAAGCTATGTTAATATATCTCCTTCCACACCAGGCCGTGTTGTCCACCTTCTACCACACCAGGCTGTGTTGTACATCTCCCACCACACCAGGCTGTGTTGCGCATCTCCTTAAACACCAGGCTCTGTCGTACACCTCCCACCACACCAGGCTGTGTTGACATCTCCTTTACCACCAGGCTGTGTACTACATCTCCTACAACACCAGGCTGTGTTGTATATCTCCTTCCACACCAGGCTGTGTCGTACACCTCCCACCACACCAGGCTGTGTTATACATCTCCTTCCACACCAGGCTGTGTTATACATCTCCTTCCACACCAGGCTGTGTTATACATCTCCTTGAACACCAGGCTGTGTTATACATTTCCTTCCACACCAGGCTGTGTTATACATTTCCTTCCACACCAGGCTGTGTCGTACATCTCCTTCCACACCAGGCTGCGTCGTACATCTCCTATCACAAACAGGCTGAGTTGTAGATCTCCTTCCACACCAAGCTGTGTTAGTAAATCTCCTTCCACACCTGGCTGTGTTGTACACCTCCCACCACACCAGGCTGTGTTGTAAATCTCCTACCACACCAGCCTGTGTTGTATATCTCCTGTCACACCAGGCTGTGTTGAACATCTCCTTCAACACCAGGCTGTGTTGTACATCTCCTACCACACCAGGCTGTGTTGTACATATCCTTCCACACCAGGCTGTGTTGTACATATCCTTCCACACCAGGCTGTGTTGTACATATCCTTCCACACCAGGCTGTGTCGTACATCTCCTACCACACCAGGCTGTGTTGTACACCTCCCACCACACCAGGCTGTGTTATACATCTCCAATCACACCAGGCTGTGTACTACATCTCCTACCACACCTGGCTGTGTTGGAAATCTCCTGTCACACCAGGCTGTGTTGGACATCTCGCAGCACAATAGACTGTGTTGTATATCTCCCACCACACCAGGCTGTGTTATACATCTCATACCACACCACGCTGCTTTATACATCTCCTATCACACCAGGCTGTGTTGTACGCCTCCCACCACACCAGGCTGTGTTGTACATCTCCTATCACACCAGGCTGTGTTGTACATCTCCTTCCACACCAGGCTGTGTTGTACACCTCCCACTACACCATGCTGTGTTGTACATCTCCCATCACACCAGGCTGTGTAGTATATCTCGCACCACACCAGGCGGTGTTGTACATATCCTTCCACACCAGGCGGTGTTGTACATCTCCTTCCACACGAGGTTGTGTTGTACATCTCCTGATAAACAAGGTTGTGTTGTACATCTCTTTCCACACCAGGCTGTGTTGTACATCTCCCACCACTCCAGGCTGTGTTGTACATCTCCTTCCACACCAGGTTGTGTTGTACATCTCCTACCACACCAGGCTGTGTTGACACCTCCCACCACACCAGGCTGTGTTGTACATCTCCTTCCACACCAGGCTGTGTTGTACATCTCCCACCACACCAGGTTGTGTTGTACGTCTCCTTCCACACCAGGCCGTGTTATACACCTCCTCCCACACCAGGCTGTGTTGTACATCTCCCACCACACCAGGCTGTGTTGTACATCTCCTATCTCACCAGGCTGTGTTGTACATCTCCCACCACACCAGGCTGTGTTGTACATCTCCTATCTCACTAGGCTGTGTTGTACATCTCTCTCCACACCAGGCTGTGTTGTACATCTCCTTCCACACCAGGTTGTGTTGTACATCTCCTTCCACACCTGCCCGTGTTGTACATCTCCTTCCACACCAGGCTGTGTTGTACACTTCTTTCCACACCAGACTGTGTTGTACATCGTCTTACACACCAGGTTGTGTTGTACATCTCCTACCACTTCAGGCTCTGTTGTACATCTCCTATCACACCAGACTGTGTTGCGCATCTCCTACCACACTAAGCTGTGTTGTATGTCTCCTTCCACATCAGGATGTGTTGTACATCTGCTACCTCACCAGTCTGTGTTGTACATCTCCTACCACACCAGGCTGTGTTGTACATCTCCTTCTACACCAGGCTGTGTTGCACATCTCCTACCACACCAGGCTGTGTTATACATCTCCGATCAACCAGGCTGTGTTGGAAATCACCTACCACACCAAGCTGTGTTGTACATCTCCTTCCACACCAGGCTGTGCCGTACATCTCCTACCACACCAGGCTGTGCTGTACATCTCCTATCACACCAGGCTGTGTTGTACATATCCTACCCCACCAGGCTGTGTTGTACATCTCCTTCCACACCAGGCTGTGTTGTACATCTCCTTCCACACCAGGCTGTGTTATACATCTCCGATCAACCAGGTTGTGTTGGAAATCTCCTACCAGACCAAGCTGTGTTGTACATCTCCTTCCACACCAGGCTTTGTCGTACATCTCCTTCCACACCAGACTGTGTTGTACATCTCCATGCACACCAGGCTGTGTTGTACATCTCCTACCACACCAGGTTGTGTTGTACATCTCCTTCAAGACCAGGCTGTGTTGTATACCTCCCACCACACCAGGCTGTGTTGTACATCTCGCACCACACATGGCTATTTTGTACATCCTCTACCACACCAGGCTGTGTTGTACATCTCCTATCACACTTGGCTGTGTTGTACATCTCCTTCCACACCAAGCTGTGTTGTACATCTCCTTCCATACCAGGCTGTGTCGTACATCTCCTATCACACCAGGCTGTGTCATACATCTCCTTCCACACCAGACTGTGTTGTACATCTCCATGCACACCAGGCTGTGTTGTACATCTCCTATCACACCAGGCTATGTTGTACATCTCCTTCCACACCAGCCTGTGTTGACACCTCCCACCACATCTGGCTGTGTCGTACATCTCCTTCAAGACCAGGCTGTATTGTACATCTCCCACCAATCAAGGTTATGTTGTACATCTTCTTCCACACCAGGCTGTGTTGTACATCTCCTTCCACACCAGGTTGTGTTCTACATCTCCTTCCACACCAGCCTGTGTTGTACATCTCCTATCACACCAGGGTGTGTTGTACATCTCCGATCTCACCAGGCTGTGCTGTACATCTCTCACCACACCAGGCTGTGTTGTACATCTCTCTCCACACCAGGCTGTGTTGCACATCTCCTATCCACACCAGTGTGTATTGTACATCTCCTTCTACACCAGGCTGTGTTGTACATCTCCTTCAACACCAGGCTGTGTTGTACATCTCCTTCCACTCTACGCTGTGTTGTGCATCTCCTACCACATTAGGCTGTGTTATACATCTCCGATCAACCAGGCTGTGTTGTAAATCTCCTATCACACCAGACTGTGTCATACATCTCCTTCTACACCAGGCTGTGTTGTACATCTCCTTCAACACCAGGCTGTGTTGTACATCTCCTTCCACTCTACGCTGTGTTGTGTATCTCCTACCGCACCAGGCTGTGTTATACATCTCCAATCAAACAGGTTGTGTTGGAAATCTCCTAGCAGACCAAGCTGTGTTGTACATCTCCTTCCACACCAGGCTGTGTCGTACATCTCCTATCACAACAGGCTGTGTTGTACATCTTATTTTTTTTTTAGATTAGATTGTACATCTCCTTCCACACCAGGCTGTGTTGCACATGTCCTCCCACACCAGGCTGTGTTGCGCATCTCCTACCACACCAGGCTGTGTTGTACATCTCCTACCACACCAGGCTGTGTTGTGCATCTCCTTCCACACCAGGCTGTGTTACACATCTCCTTCCACACCAGGCTGTGTTGTACATCTCCCACCACTCCAGGGAGTGTTGTACATCTCCCACCATACCAGGCTGTGTTGTACATCTCCTACCACAGTAGGTTGTGTTGTACATCTCCCACCACACCAGGCTGTGTTATACATCTCCGATCAACCAGGCTGTGTTTTAAATCTCCTACCACACCAAGGTGTGTTGTACATATCCTTCCACACCAGGCTGTGCCGTACATCTCCTATCAAACCAGACTGTGTTGCGCATCTCCTACCACACCCGGCTGTGCTGTACACCTCCTTCCACACCAGGCTGTGTTGTACACCTCCTTCCACACCAGACTGTGTTGTACATCGTCTTACACACCAGGCTGTGTTGTACATCTCCTATTACACCAGACTGTGTTGCACATCTCCTACCACACCAGGCTGTGTTGTACGTCTCCTTCCACATCAGGCTGTGTTGTACATCTGCTACCACACCAGGCTGTGTTGTACAACTCCTACCACACCAGGGTGTGTTGTACTTCGCCTTCCACACCAGGTTGTATTGTGCATCTCCTGCCACACCAGGCTGTGTTGACATCTCCGACCTAACCAGGCTGTGTTGTACACCTCCTACCACACCAGGCTGTGTTGTACATCTCCTTCCACACCAGGCTGTGTTGTACATCTCCTTCCACACCAAGTTGTGTTGTACACCTCCTACCACACCAGGCTGTGTTGTATATCTCCTTCCATTCCAGGCTGTTTTGTACATCTCCTACCACACCAGGGTGTGTTGTACATCTCCTTCCACACCAGGTTGTATTGTGCATCTCCTCCATACCAGGCTGTGTTGACATCTCCGACCTAACCAGGCTGTGTTGTACATCTGCTACCACACCAGGCTCTGTTGTATATCTCCTTCCATTCCAGGCTGTTATGTACATCTCCTATCACACCAGGCCGTGTTATACACCTGCTACCACACCAGGCTGTGTTGACACCTCCCACCACACCTGGCTGTGTCATACATCTCCTTCAAGACCAGGCGGTAATGTACATCTCCCACCAATCAAGGTTGTGTTGTACATCTTCTTCCACACCAGGCTGTGTTGTACATCTCCTTCCACACCAGGCTGTGTTGTACATCTCCTTCCACACCAGGCTGTGTTGTATATCTCCTTTCACATCAGGCTGCGTTGTACATCTCCCACCACACTAGGCTGTGTTGTACATCTCCCACCACTCCAGGCTGTGTTGTTTATCTCCTTCCACACCAGGCTGTGTTGTACATCTGCTACCTCACCAGGCTGTGTTGTCCATCTCGCACCACTCCAGGCTGTGTCGTACATCTCCTACCACACTAGGTTGTGTTGTACATCTCCTACCACACCAGGCTGGGTAGTACATCTCCTTCCACACCAGGTTGTATTGTGCATCTCCTTCCACACCAGGCTGTGTTGTACAACTTCAACCACTAGTGGGCGGCACGGTGGCACAGTGGTTAGCACTGCTGCCTCACAGCACCAGAGATCCGGGTTCATTTCCCGCCTCAGGCGACTGACTGTGTGGAGTTTGCACGTTCACCCCGTGTCTGCGTGGGTTTCCTCCGGGTGCTCCGGTTTCCTCCTGTGTTGTACATCTCCTTCCACACCAAGTTGTGTTGTACACCTCCTACCACACCAGGCTGTGTTGTACATCTCCCAGCACACCAGGCTGTGTTGTACATCTCCCACCACACCAGGCTGTCTTGTACATCTCTCTCCACACCAGGCTGTGTTGTACATCTCCTTCCACACCAGGCTGTGTTTTACATCTCTCTCCACACCTGGCTGTGTTGTACACCTCCTACCACACCAGGCTGTGTTGTACATCTCCTACCATGCCAGGCTGTGTTGTACATCTCCTATCACACCAGGCTGTGTTGTACATCTCCTATCTCACCAAGCTGTGCTGTACATCTCCCACCACACCAGTCTGTGTTGTACAACTCCTGCCACACCAGGCTGTATTGTACATGTCCTACCACACCAGGCTGTGAGGTACATATCCTATCACACCAGGCTGTGTTGTACATCTCCTACCACTCCACGTTGTGTTGTGTATCTCCTTCCACACCAGGCTGTGTTGTACACCTCCTTCAAGACCAGGCTGTATTGTACATCTCCCATCAATCAAGGTTGTGTTGTACATCTCCATCCACACCAGTCTGTATTGTACATCTCCTTCCACACCAGACTTTGTGGTACATCTCCTATCACTCCAGCTTGTGTTGTACACCATCTACCGCACCAAGCTGTGTTGTACCTCTTCTTCCATGGCAGGTCGTGTCGTACATCTTCCACCACACATGGCTGTGTTGTACATCTCCTAGCACACCAGTTTGTGTTGTACACCTCCTACCACACCAGGTTATTTTGTACAGCTCCTTCTACACCAGGCTGTGTTGTACATCTTTTACCACACCTGGCTGTGTTGTACACCTCCCACCACACCAGGCTGTGTTGTACATCTCCTTCAAGACCAGACTGTGTTGTACACATCCCACCACACCAGGCTGTGTTGTACATCTCCTTCAAGACCAGACTGTGTTGTACACATCCTACCACACCAAGCTGTGTTGTATATCTCCTTCCACACCAGGCCGTGTTGTACACCTCCTACCACACCAGGCTATGTTGTACATCTCCCAGCGCAATAGGCTGTGTTGTACATCTCCTACCACACCAGGCTGTGTTGTACATCTCCTATTACACCAGGCTGTGTTGTGCATCTCCTTCCACACCAGGCTGTGTTGTACATCTCCTTCCACACCAGGCTGTGTTGTACATCTCCTACCACACCAGGCTGTGTTGTACATCTCCGATCACACCAGGCCGTGTTGTACACTGCTACCACACCAGGCTGTGTGTTACATATCCTTCCACACCAGGCTGTGTTGTACATGTCCTTCCACACCAGGCTTTCTTGTACACCTCCTACCACTCTCGGCTCTGTTGTACATCTCCTACCACACCTGGTTGTGTCGTACATCTCCTTCAAGACCAGGCTGTGTTGTACATCTCCTATCACACCAGGCTGTGTTGTACATCTCCTTCCACACCAGGCTGTGTTGTACATCTCCTATCACACCGGCTGTGCTGTACATCTCCCACCACACCAGGCTGTGTTGTACGTCTCCTATCACACCAGGCTGTGTTGTACATCTCTCTCCACACCAGGCTGTGTTACACATCTCCTATCACACCAGGCTGTGTTGTACACCTCCTACCACAAAGGCTGTGTTGACACCTCCCACCACACCTGGCTGTGTCGTACATCTCTCTCCACACCAGACTGTGTTGTACATATCCTATCACACCAGGCTGTGTTGTACATCTCCTATCACACCAGGCTGTGTTGTACATCTCCTTCCACACCAGGCTGTGTTGTACATCTCCTATCACACCGGCTGTGCTGTACATCTCCCACCACACCAGGCTGTGTTGTACATCTCCTTCAAGACCAGACTGTGTTGTACACATCCCACCACACCAGGCTGTGTTGTACATCTCCTACCACTCCACGTTGTGTTGTGTATCTCCTTCCACACCAGGCTGTGTTGTACACCTCCTTCAAGACCAGGCTGTATTGTACATCTCCCATCAATCAAGGTTGTGTTGTACATCTCCATCCACACCAGTCTGTATTGTACATCTCCTTCCACACCAGACTTTGTGGTACATCTCCTATCACTCCAGCTTGTGTTGTACACCATCTACCGCACCAAGCTGTGTTGTACCTCTCCTTCCACGGCAGGTCGTGTCGTACATCTTCCACCACACATGGCTGTGTTGTACATCTCCTAGCACACCAGTTTGTGTTGTACACCTCCTACCACACCAGGTTATTTTGTACAGCTCCTTCTACACCAGGCTGTGTTGTACATCTTTTACCACACCTGGCTGTGTTGTACACCTCCCACCACACCAGGCTGTGTTGTACATCTCCTACCACACCAGCCTTTGTTGTACATCTCCGAGCACACCAGTTTGTGTTGTACACCTCCTACCACACCAGGTTGTGTTGAACATTTCCTACCACACCAGGCTGTGTTGTACATCTCCTTCCACACCGGGCTGTGTTGTACATCTCCTTCCACACCGGGCTGTGTTGTACATCTCCTATCTCACCAGGCTGTGTTGCACATTTCCCACCACACCTAGCTGTGTTGTACATCTACTATCTCACCAGGCTGTGTTGTACATCTCTCTCCACCAGGCTGTGTTGTACATCTCCCACCACACCAGGCTGTGTTGTACATCTCCTTCCACACCAGGCTGTGTTGTACATCTCTTTCCACACGAGGCTGTGTTGTATATCTCCTATCATACCAGGCTGTGTTGCACATCTTCTATCACACCAGACTATGTTGTACATCCTATTTACTTTGATCTATCTTACAGAAGAAGAATCTCATCCAGAAATTCATTATGGACTGTATGCTTGTGGGAATCAAGAAATTAATAAGCTTGGACTCTGTCACTAAAGAAAATTCTTGCATGGTATGAAGTTACTCTGCCAAGTATTATTAATCGCCAAAGAGCCAGGGCACGAAAATTGTAGTTAATTCCCAATTTATTTATTAAGTGTATAGTATTGTATATATTTGTACTGTTAAGTCTATTGACATGTGCAAGGCAGATAGTGTATATGACAATGGGGAACCCAGATCCCCAGGGAGCCAGTCCATCTCTCTGAGACTTGATGGGTGCCTGCATGAGAGCATGGTCTGAGCCGTCATCCCATTTTCACTAGATGTTTCAAGTCATCTACAGGAAGGACTGTAGCTAAGTGAGCATGGGCTCAAAATGGGACCTTCTAAATTGACCCACAGCTGATGAAATTAAGCCTGACAGAAAATTGACCCAAGTAGATTAGATATCAGCTAGCAGCTAGCAGCTACAGAGAAAAGTGGATACCAGATCAAAGAAATGACCAAGTTTCAAGGGGAGCTAGTTACAACTAGCCCTAGAGCTGTGAATTGCAGCAAGTCTCCTGAAGAAGACAATGTGGTAACCCAAGAAGACCCAGGAGAAAATCCAACCTGACCTGTGAGACCCATCTTAATGGAAGAAAGCCAGCCCTATATCAGAGAGGAAGGAGATTCCATTGGCCCTGTTCAAATGAATGGATTATTGGGGGTAATATTCTTTTTCAGATGGATAAAGCTAGTAAATATTGTGGGAATTTGGGAAATGCTCATCTAGTGTTTCAGTGAGGAATATTTTGATAATAAAATTGATTTGAACCATGTTGTGAATTCTATGTGTCTATGTCTGCCATGCTGACAAGATCACTTGGGTAAAGAGTTTTTAATGCATAGACTGGTTGAAACATCTGAGATTGATTAAAATATCTAGAAGGAGTGAGGACCTTGGAGGAATCATCCTTATGCTGCCACTGAGACTGCTGTAAAAACCCTGAAGGATAAAAGAAAAGTATATGATTTGGTTATGACAAGGTCACAGCTGAAAATGTGTTGCTGGAAAAACGCAGCAGGTCAGGCAGCATCCAAGGAACAGGAGAACCGACATTTCGGGCATAAGCCCTTCTTCCTGAAGAAGGGTTTATGCCCGAAACGTCGATTCTCCCGTTCCTTGGATGCTGCCTGACCTGCTGCGCTTTTCCAGCAACACATTTTTAGCTCTGATCTCCAGCATCTGCAGTCCTCACTTTCTCCTCAAGGACAAGGTCACAGTCTTGACAATCACCATAGTCATCATCAGTCACTGATGAAATCAGTCAGCAATTAAAATAAATGGGAAATATTTGTAATTCTGTCATTAGCTGCCTTATGAATTTACCAGCCTTTTCCCTTTTGATTGAGAAAGAAGGAAAAGGTCAAAAGAACTCAGTGTTCTTTTGTTGTTGGAGGGAATCCTTTATGTTATTTGCAAGTTGTTGGAAGGAACCTGAGGGACAGGATGTACATGTATTTGGAAAGGCAAGGACTGATTCAGGATAGTCAACATGGCTTTGTGCGTGGGAAATCATGTCTCAAAAACTTGATTGAGTTTTTTGAAGAAGTAACAAACAAGATTGATGAGGGCAGAGCAGTAGATATGATCTATATGGACTTCAGTAAGGTGTTCAA
>NC_057710.1:125953668-125973884 GCF_004010195.1 Chiloscyllium plagiosum
AACTAGAGGGCATAGGTTTAGGGTGAGAGGGGAAAGATATAAAAGAGACCTAAGGGGCAATGTTTTCACACAGAGGGTGGTACAATTGCAACATTTAAGAGGCATTTGGATGGGTATATGAATAGGAATGGTTTGGAGGGATATGGGCCGGGTGCTGGCAGGTGGCACGAGATTGGGTTGGGATATCTGGTCGGCATGGACGGGTTGGACTGAAGGGTCTATTTCCATGCTGTACATCTCTATGACTCTATGACTCTAAGTCTTGCATTCGTAAGGCATCTCTTCAAACATCATGACGTTACAAAGCTCTTTATAACGAATCAAATAATCTTCGAGATGAAGTGTCACCATCATTGGACGAAACGGAGCAGCCAAACTCTGCACAGCAGATTCCTGCAACCAACAATGAAATTATGACCAGGTTATCTATTTTTATTGATGCTGATTTTGAGATAAATATTTATGACAAAACCAGAGATATTTCCTTTGATGTCTTCTAAAAGATGTAATGTGATCTTTATTTTCACCTGGGACCGCAGCTAGGTCCTCAGTTTAACATTTTACCCAATAGACAGCACTGCCAACAGTGCAGAGTTCTCTCAGTACAACACAAATAGTCAATATTACTATGTTCACATCTCTGGCAGAGAGCTTGTACCCATAATGCTCTCTCACTAAGGCAAGAACGCTTCCCTCTGAGTGACCAAAAACTGACAAGCAGGGGGTCAAAAGTGCTAAAAGTTTCATAGACCACCTCCAAGCTGGACTATTAATGGTACACCATCGGTCACTGCCTTTGCCTTGAATTTTACATTCTCCATCAGCAAGAAGTATAAAAAGCAGACGTGTGAGTAGATGAATGATAGTGAGGTGCTTATCCAATGAATGCAGTGCATTCAATGAGGGTGACTATGAGATATCTGTGTCACAGGTCACATGGGATTGGAGTTCATTTCAATGATGGATGGATAATTGGAAGAGTAATGAACTACATAAAAGGGTAGAAGTTACATACTGCTGAAAACTGAGAGAAACTGAGGCGTACACTTGACAAGACAGAGTGAATGAAGGAGCACGTAAAGCACAGGATGTGGTTGAATGCAAAATGTGTGGATTGTTCCTGATTGGGTAAGTCATTAAATAATTTCCCTAAATTGCATATAAGTGCTGAGTCCAGTGTTCCTTCAGCTTACCGCCTCAACTGTCTCAACTTCTTGGTGAGAGTCCCGAATTTCCTTCTTACATTGCCCCTCTTTCTTGACCCCACTGTGTTTGGATTAATTTCAGGACCTATTGTTAGTGAGATGGAAAGGTCAGGTTTTAATGGTATCCAATTTTATGAACAATTCTTCATTATCCTGCTACCTTGTGCCATCCCCTTCATTATACAGGAGTAACAATTGAAGACTAGAGCAGATTAATGATACAACTTCAAAATCTTTAACATTTGCTATCATTTAGAAAACATAAAGAATGGCTCATACAGTGCATTTTCCACATCCATTCACAAGTTTATTTTTCGATTGTTCCAAACACACAATGTAAAAAAATGCAGCCTCCCTCATTATTTCTGACAACGGTTTGCCGCAATCAAAGATGTAAAAGGGTAATTACATGATTCTGCAATCTCAGGCCATGTACTGAATATTAAAATAAGGGTCCCTGGCAGATTTTTAAATTATATTCCATGTGGCTACTTTTAACTTTTCGTGATCATGTAGAGCAGGGGATATCAGATGGTCTCCCGGTTCCCCCGTCTATACAAAGGATGATTATATGAGGTGAATAACAGGGGGTTTCAGCTGATAATTCCTCCTTTATACAATTAGCAAAAGTTAAAGTTTCCCTATTGTATTAGCAAATATCAACCTCTTCTTTTTCCTTGCTGATACCGAAGAACCTGTGTACTTCCAGGTTTTGTGCATTTTCTTTGAGCTGCATTTCATTATATGCCAGAATTGCACCAAACTGCTCGGTGAAACCTGTAATGAGCCCATTAGTGTTTTGGTGTGTGTGTATGTATTTATTCTTTTTAATTACATTGTTCATTGAGGAGAAATAATAATGGAACATTTTCAGCATTACATGATTTTACATCATAGTGTAGCATTTGACAAGCACAGAAAATAAGGTTTGTTAAAAGTTAGCGTCAACGTAAATGAGACAGTGATAACATAATCATTTCTCCTAATCTCTCTGACCTTTCTACTCCTAATAATTAGGCACAGAAAACTTTCCACTTGGCAAATGGTGATATTTTGCTCCATAATAATTGGTACTGAAATACAGCTAGGTGATTTGTTGTCCAAATTTTGATGGCTGGAGCTTAAACATAGATAATGCAAACTGCTTTCTAAACCTTTTGTGTGTCTACTGAATTTTTCGGAGGGTCAGAGGGTTACACTGAAAATCCAAGAAGGACTAATTTTTGCAGACTCACCGCTTCCAAAGTCAGGCCTTTAACCTCGGAATCCACCCTGCCCACCCCGATGTTTAACCCACAGCTCTTGCAAAAGTCAAGTACCAGCAGATTTCACAGTGAAACCTCTGTAAATTGACAGATATAATTCTAGTTTGGTTCCATGCAGACATTCTAAGATTCTTTCTACATGAGTTCATTGTCCACATGTATTTGCTCATCTGTTTGGAAATATCTACTATACTGACTTCAGGTGGGGGTAAATTGTTGGAAGTGATTTTAAAAGATAGGATTTAGAGAAGCAAAAGCTGATAGTCAGCACGGAAAATCATGTCTCACAAACTTCATTGAGTTTTTTGAGGAAGTTATTAAAGACTGATGAGGGCTGAATAGTAGACGTTGTTTATTTGGACTTCAGTAAAGCCTTCAACAAGGTTCCACATGGTAGACTAATTAGTAAAGTTAGGTCACGTGGATTTCAGGGTGAGCTTGCCAATTAGATATAATCAGCTTCACAGCAGAAGACAGAGAGTGGTGGTGGAGAGTTGTTTTTTGAACTGGAGGCCTGTCACCAGCAGTGATCCACAGGGATTGGTTTTGGATCTTCTTCTGTTTATAATTTATATGAATGATTTAGATGAGAATATACAAGGCATGGTTAGTAAGTTTTCAGTTGACACCAAAATTACAACAGGATCTTGATCAAATGGGTCAATTGGCTGAAAAATGATAGATGGAGTTCAGTGTAAACAAATGCAAGGTATTGCATATTGGTACAACAAACAAGGTTTATACAATTAATGGTAAAGCCTTGGGTAGAGTTGTTGAACAGAGGGACCTACTGGTTCAGATACATAATACTTTGAAATTTACGTCACAATATAGACAGGGTGGTTAAAAAGACATTTGGCATGCTTGCTCAGTCCTTTGAGTATTGGTGTTGGAATGTCATGTTGAGGTTGTACAGGACATTGGTGAGGCCTCTTCTGGAATATTGTGTCCAGTTCTGGTCGCCCAGTTATAAGAAGAAAGTCTGGACTGACTGGGACATTTTTTCACTGGAGCATAGGAGGTTGAGAGGCAATCTTCCCAAACTTTATAAAATCATGAGGGGTAGTGATAGAGTTAACGACAACTGTCTTTTCCATAGAATGGGAGATTTCAAGATTGGGGGCACATTTTTAAGGTGAAACGAGAGAGATTTAAAGAAGACATGAGGGGCATATCTTTTGCACAGAGGGTGGCTCATCTGTGGAATGAACTTCCTGAAGAAGTGGTGGATGTGGGTACAATTATAATGTTTAAAAGACATTTGGATAAGTACACGAATAGAAATATTTGGAGGGATATGAGCCAGGAGCAGGCAAGTAGGACTAGTTTTATTTGCGATCATGTTGGGTATGGACTGGTTGGAACAAAGGGTCAGTTTCCATGCTGTAACAGTCTGTGACTCTATGTTTTTAGATTTCATTAAGATGGTGATACTTTACAATCATAATGTTTTAAAGATGTATCTTTGTGTTTATGATGTCAGTGTAGCTTGTTGTGTTATGTTGCACAGTTAGTATGCAGTATACCTTTAAGATACATGTTCATGATATCATCACCATAGGAGAGCATGTAAACCAGGGAGATAGAGCTTTCAGAAATATTTTAACCAGGGCCACTTGAAGCATCCTATGCCAATGAAAGCAAGCCTCATCAGGTACAAATACAAATATTACTGAAGATCACATCATGATATCAGCTCACAGATTCTCACATAGTACATGTCATATGCCTCTGACAGTCTTAATTTCTATCTTTTTTATCCTCATATCTTTCTGGGTGTTCCAATTGTATTGCATGGACTGCAAATAGGCCCTCCTCTGGTTACTTCTGTTTATTTGTTAATGTGATGTGGACTTCAGAAGCTCCTCCAGGATTTCCCAAGAAACCATAGAATCCTTACAGTGTAGGAACAGGCCATTAGGCTCAACAGGCCCATACCAACCCTCTGAAGAGTATCCCACCAGACCCATTCCCCTACCCTACAACCTTACATTTCCCATGACTAATGCACCTAACCTATCCATACCTGAACACTATGGGCAATTTAGCATGGCTTTGGGCAATTGCCCATTGATACTCCTTGAACTGAATGGCTTTTCGAAAGGGGTTATGAGTTAACCACATTGTTGCAGGTCCGGAGTCGCATGTTCCCAGACCCAGGAAGGATTGCCGATTTCTTTCCCTAAAGGACATAAGTGAACCAGGTGGGGTTTTTATAGCAATGATCACATGGCTACCATTAGACAAGTTTTTTTATTCCTGGATTTTTGTTTTGAATTGAATTCAATTTTCACCATCTGCTGTGGTGGAACTTGAAACAATGCCCCTGGTGAAATAGTCTGAGATTCTGGATTCTATTCCAGCGACATTATCACTCTGTCACCACATCCTCAGGAACCATGTGCTCTTGGCTATCATTAAATACATGCCAGGGTTTAGGCATATAAAATAATGCCAGTCATACCCAGGGTCAGCTGAGGTGATTTATGTCCACTGCCCTTATTTCCACAGAGCTGCAGTAACCACACTGCTCCACCTAATGCAGGCTGTTTTTGAGATTGCAACATTAATGCGTGCAACATATTCTGCCTCTACAAAGGTAACCACATTACTGTGACTGAAATTGGCCAACAAAGAACAAAGAAAATCACAGCACAGGAATAGGCCCTTCCAAGCCTCCACTGATCCAGATCCTCTATCTAAACCTGCCACCTATTTTCTAAGGATCTGTATCCCTTTGCTCCCTGCCCAGTCATGGGTCTATCTAGATACACCTTAATTAATGCTATTGTTCTGCCCTTTACCATCTCCGCTGGCAATGCATTCCAGACCCCCACTACCCTCTGCATAAAGAACTTTCCACACATATCTCCCCTAAACCTTTCCCCTCTCACTTTGAATTCGTGACCCCTAGTAATTGAGTTCTGCACTCTGGGAAAAAGCTTCTTGCTATCCACCCTGTCTATACTTCTCATGATTTTGTAGGTCCCCCCTCAACCTCCGTCTTTCTAATGAAAATAATCTTAATCTATTCAACCTCTCTTCATAGCTAGCATCCTCCATACCAGGAAACATCCTGGTGAACCTCCTCTGCACCCTCTCCAAATCATCCACATCCTTTTGGTAATGTGGCAACCAGAACTGTATGTAGTATTCCAAATAAGGCTGAACTAACTTCCTGTACAACTACCTGCCAACTCTTGTACTCAATACCCCATTCAATGAAGGAAAGCATGTTTTATGCCTTCTTGACCACTTTACTGATCTGCATTGCCACCTTCAGGGAACAATGGACCTTAACACCCAGATGTCTCTGCACGTCAATTTTCCCCAGGTTTTTTCCATTTACTGTACAGTTCGCTCTTTAATTGGATCTTCCAAACTGCATCACATCACATTTACTCGGATTGAACTCCATCTGCCATTTCTCTGCCTGTCTCTCCAATCTACCTATATGATGCTGTATTCTCTGACAGTCCCCTTCACTATCTGCTACTCCACCAACCTTAGTGTCATCTGCAAACTTGCTAATCAGGCAACCGATATCTTCCTCCAAATCATTTGTATATGTCACAAACAACAGTGGCCCCAGCACAAATCCCTGTGGAACAACACTGATCACAGGTCTCCATTTTGAGAAACTCCCTTCCACCACTACTCTCTGTCTCCTGTTGCCCAGCCAGTTCTCTATCCGTCTAGCTGGAACACCCTGGACACCATGCTACTTCACCTTTTCCATCAGCCTACCATGGGGAACCTTACTAAACGCCCTACTAAAGTCCATGTATATAACATCTACAGCCCCCTCCCCCCCCCCCCCCCATCAATCAACTTTGTCACCTCCTCAAAGAATTCTATTAGGATTGTAAGACATGACCTTCCCTGTACAAAACCATGCTGCCCATTACTGATAAGCCCATTTTCTTCCAAATGGGAATAGATCCTCTCCCTCAGTATCTTCTCCAGCAGCTTCCCTACCACTGACGTCAGGCTCTCCGGTCTATGATTACCTGGAATATTCCTGCTACCCTTCTTAAACAAGGGGACAACATTAGCAATTCTCTAGTCCTCTGGGACCTCACCCATGTTCAAGGATGCTGCAAAGATATCTATTAATGCCCCAACTATTTCCTCTCTTGCTTCCCTCAGTAACCTGGTGTAGATCCCATCCGGACCTGGGGACTTGTCTACCTTAATGCCTTTTAGAATATCTAAAACTTCCTCCGTCCTTATGCCGACTTGACCTAGAGTACTCAAGGATCTATCCCTAACCTCAACATCCATCATGTCCCTTTCCTCGGGAAATACCGAATCAAAGTCCTCGTTAAGAATCGCACCTATTTTCTCTGACTCCACGCTTCTCTGGTTGTTGAAGGCAATTGGAAAGGCTAATAGGGCAAGGTGTAAAATAGGATATCAATTCATGATCACCTCTAGTTGTTTTCACAAATGCTGAAAACCAGGTTCATTGCAATTCAATTTGACATGCACACTCTGAGCTTACTGCATCAGCTACCTGTCAGTCTGCTGTCTGCTAGTGAAGGAAAAAAATGGCAATACGCAATATTTGCCAATATAAAACACCCCATGGAAGAAACCTTGCATGCGGGAAGAGCAGTGAGCAAAGTTTCAAAGAGCCTTGGACACAATAGATAAAACCCATGGTGTGAACTCCTGCTCATATCAGAACTTCACCATTTACATGAACAGAAAGGGCAACTGTTCAGGTAACCAGTGACCACCCAACTTCAACCTATGACTTCCTACTTGTGTTTTTATTCAACAGCAGCACATCATTCAGCAACTAAGGGAGCAATGATACAGAAACAAAGGATGGGATTTTGGAAAGCCGAGGTTATATGCTGCAGCCCTGGCAACAGCAATTAAGAAGGTTCAATACAAAGCTGCAGCGAAAATATAATTGATGTCCACTATGCAGATGATGTTAGGTGGTGCAGATATATCAGGATTGCAGAATCCTGCAATGTCCCCGCAAGAGCTGAAACCATTTACAGTTGGTGCTGAAATTTGCCCCACACCCAGTGTTTCTGCTGTCCTTTCTAATGTCTGGTTCAAGTTGGAACTTCCATCAGCAACTTCAGAACAGACCACATCATCTGGCCCTCCACCTGCCAAGTGCACAGTGCTGGCCTTCCTTGCCAGATGCTGCACAGTTTGGATGAGAGTAGTCTTGTACTTTCTGCAGGGTCTGCCAAAGACGTGCATCCAAAATCTTTTCAGTATTCTTTTTAAATGAACACTCATTTCATCAAATCTACCTGTGAGTCACTCATCTCTGCAACTCCGGAATTCCCCGGTCCACAGTGGTATCAGTCACATTTGGGTGAAAATGTTGTTTTAAGATTACCTTGCAGAGATCCATAAGGTTGCCTCTTGCTCCGTGGCACATGGTGCATCAATGAATTTCTCCTGCAAGAGTGCAGTGGTGTCAGTGGAACATTGATGAGCATTTTACTGTTTTATTTGCTGACAAATGCTCTAAGGGACTCAAATTGAACTTTTACATGGATCTTTACATGGATTTGATTCAACAACAACTCCCACCTGGCAGTACGTGTATGTAATGTTAATCGCTTGCCTGTATTGAATATCTCAGCTGATCTTGATATATCCCATTCCTCATGAAATGAACATTGTGTCGATTCCTTGATCTGCTAGGCTGGGGGTATAGTTATGATCACAGCTGATGTTACAACTAAACAACCCAGATCCCAGAATGAAACCTGGCTTGATAGACTAAATGTTTATTTGTTCCTTTTTCATTAGTTATTTAATGTGGCTGTTAGTTGCTGAGAGATATTTAAATGAGGCTACATATTTACTTCAAAGTTTGTGCGAAGATTTGTAGCTCGGGTGCTCGTTGTTGTGGTTCTGTTCGCCGAGCTAGAAGTTTTTGTTGCAAACATTTCGTCCCCTGGCTAGGCGACATCATCAGTGCTTGGGAGCCTCTTTGATGTTTCCTCCGTTTATAGTGGTCTGTCCCTGCCACCTCTGGTTGTCAGTTTCATCTGTCCGCTGTAGTGGTCGCAGTAGTCTGGCTGTCAGTTCTGAGATGCTCCTGATGTATGGTGGTGTGGCTAGTCCTTTTGGTTGTGGTATGTCCTTGTTCCGTGGTCTTTCTCTTAGGCATCTGTTGATGAAATTGCGCGGGTATCCGTTTTTGGCGAATACCTTGTATAGGTGTTCCTCTTCTTCTTTTTGCAGTTGGACACTGTTCAAAAGGGCCACAACACACTGCAGTACACCAGAACTGCAAAAAGAAGAAGAGGAACACCTATACAAGGTATTCGCCAAAAACGGATACCCGCACAACTTCATCAACAGATGCCTAAGAGAAAGACCACAGAACGAGGACATACCACAACCAAAAGGACTAGCAACACTACCATACATCAGGAGCATCTCAGAACTGACAGCCAGACTACTGCGACGCAGACAACAAGCAACATGAATTCAACTGGGACAGCACTACTACATTAGGGCAAGCCAGACAGAGAACAGCCAGGGAATTCCTAGAGGCATGGCATTCATCCACAAATTCCATCAACAAACACATCGACCTGGACCCAATATACCAACCACTACAGCGGACAGCTGAAACTTACAACCGGAAGCGGCAGGGACAGACCACTATAAACACCGGAGGAAACATCAAAGAAGCACTTCGCAGGAGGCTCCCAAGCACTGATGATGTCGCCTAGCCAGGGGATGAAACGTTTGCAACAAAAACTTCCAGCTCGGCGAACAGAACCACAACAATATTTACTTCTACAGCAAGACACCTGTTTATTATACAGAAGAAGAAACTGCAAACAAAATCCAAGCTATCTAAGTATAGAAGACATTAGAAAGATCTGAAGACACACAGCAAAATAAAGTTTCAACTTATTATGTGGCACTCTCTGTTTTAGAGAGTTTGTACCCCTATCCCAACTCCTTAAGTTTCTACTTAACTGGCTACTTATAATTTCATTGCCATGGACTGTGGAAGTAATTTGATGAAACATTTTCAAGTTTGCCAGTATAAACTTCTCATAAATTTTACGAGTCTAAATTCCTCAGTTCTAAAAACCTACAGATTTCTAAACTTTCCTGGTTTGGAAGATTCACAAATGAAACCCTTCTGCTGAGATGCAAAACTAACCTTGATCCCAAACTCAACCCTGGTCTCTTGTGAACCAATGTTTTTTTTAAAGAATTGCTCAATCTTAGATTCTTCTAAATTGTAAAGCAAGTCTGACCTGAATTGTTTACCCTACCTGTCATAAACAGGGCAATATAAACATATTTTCATTGATATGACAGGGACTGACTTTCTGACAAATGCTGGATTTGGTCACTGTTCTAGAAGGACTGTCTGACCTGTTTTAAAGAAGATTGCTCAGAAATAACCAATATCCATATGCCTCTGTTTGAAAACCAAATCCCAAAAAAATTCCTTTTACCACAGTATGGGTTTTTGTATTGGTGCTTGCATTTTGAAGAGTATGTGATACATTATGCTATGTAGGCCAGGATAATGTCACCTACTCCTCCTTAATCGTGGGAAGCATCTATAGGAATGATAGTAATGATATACAAGTTACCGCCTTTTAAATAATTCATCCAATTGGTGTGGGAATCACTGGCAAGGCTCTCAGTGGTTTCCCCTTCCTAATTGCCTTTAAGTAGGTGTAGAGCTGCTTTCCCACATCGTTTGGCAGGGATTTCTGGGGCACTGACCCAGCAAAATGAAGGAACAGTGATAGGTATTTAACAGTTTGGATCATGTGTGACAGGATCATAGCAAGGAACCAAATCAAAGGATCTTAATCAATGGACAATCCTTGCTTTGGTTCCAGCATTCAAATTGATTCTAAACTATTTCTCTACAACGTCTCAGTCCTTACAACAGATCACATAATCCATCTTATTATAACAGGTGAGTTTTTTTTTCCAATGTCTAATCATGCCCAACAAAGTGTCATACTTGGTAAGTGAGTTAACTTGGCAGTATTTATGAGTTGAACATGCAACCTGCTATGTCATAGAGTCATACTGCATGGAAATAGCCCCTTCAGTCCAACTCATCCATGCCAACCAGGTTTCTTAAATTGAACTAGTCCTATTTGCCAGCATTTGACTCATATCCCTCAGCATGTGCCTGTTAAATAGTCTAATTGTACCCACCTCTACTACTTCTTCTGGCACCTTGTTCCATACACACTCCACCGTCTGTGCGAAGAAGGTGGCCCTTACATCCCTTTTAAATACTTCACCTCTCATCTTAAACGTATGTCCTCCAGTTAGCAAACATCTCTACTACTGGTCTCTTTGTAATGTGGCAATATGGTGGAAAGGGTCCCTGCCTGTTGTTTCACTAATGGTGCAAAATAAAAACATTATCCCATGCTTTCCTGTTGGAGGGGTGAGCAGTGGTTATTATTACAATTCAAGCATTTTCTCCGACATTCAACAGACCTGGGCTATCCATTTACTCAGCCTTCAGCCCTAGCTTAGACAGCTATTACCTCACTCTTCACAGGTACACATGAAGGGATCCCATTTTCCACAGCATCTGCTTCTTAAGGTCCACCAAGGCAATAAGCCAAATGTTGTTGACTTTCTCACTGACATCAATTTGCAGACATTGCGACTGCTCCAGTCACCGAATGCACTTTTCACCTCCCCATTAAGTGCGAGGATTAACCCTGCAAGAGTTAGATATTTTGTTATTTTTTAGAAGAACTTTCAGATAGAAATGAAGGAAAGACTCCTTCCAGTTATAAACGAAGACTTACAGAAGCAATGTCACTTCAAAGTATTTATAGTATTCCATATTGTGGAAATGATTTCACCTCTTAGTGTGACTTATGGTAATTATATAAAGTTCAATCATTGAAAACTTTAATGAATTCTGTAATCCTGGTCCAGCAGTTATGAGCTGGACAATTACTTACAGCATTTCTGGAATGAATTATCCTTCTCATAAAGAGTCTGAAATATTGATAGGCCTCGGCCTGGTACCCTGCAATCAGACAGCTCAGTGCAGTACTATGCTGAGGTTAGCATTAATGATTTTTGCAATAAGAAAGTCTTAAGGTGACACTGCGCAATCATTAAAAAAACAAGTATTGCACAATATGATAGTTAATGGAGACAATTTTGGATGAAGCTAAACATTTTTCATGTATGATTGTTACTTCTGAAGAAAATGTTCACAGATTTGATGATGCAGTGTGCGCAACTAGCATTCTGTCCTTATCTTGGTCATGAAGGGGAGATCCCAGATCATTGTCAGCACCTGGGTAATTGTAAACAAAATAACTCATGATCTTCAGAAAAAAAGAGAAAAGTGGAAAACTAAAGCAAGGAAGAAGACATAGGATCAAATGATCCCATCAAAATATACTTCCATGCTGGCTATCTGAGTATTTGTAACTTTTCATCTCATGCCCAGCTTTAGAAGGACCCATGTATTTACATTGTTAAAGGAGACACAGCATTCATTCCTGATATCTGCACTAATATCCAGTTAAACACAATTATCTCATTCCAATAAATGATTTTTTTGATATGATTATCTGAATTTCGGCACTAACCTTCCCGAGGTCTGGCTTCTCCAGTCTGGCACTTCAAGCCCCATAAAAGTAGATGGAAGACCTATAGGTTCTTCTACAAACTCTACAGGGCCATGTTATGGTGTGTGTGTGTGTGGTGTAAGTGGTGAGAGGTTGGAAAGTGCAAATGCACAATAAGCCCTAGGTGTCCTTGTCAATAAATCTCTGAAGGCAACCTTGCAGGGAGTGCAAGATATTAGGAAGGCTAATGGAATGATTGCAAGAGGGTTTGTGGATAGGAGTGGTGAAGTCTTGCTTCAATTGTATATAAGCTTGGTCAGACTGCACCTGGAGTACTGTGTGCAATTTTGCTCTCCTAATCTCAGTGAAGATAATATTGCAATAGAAGGAGTGCAATGAAGGTTCACCAGACCTGTTCCCAGAAGGAAAAGAGATTAGGCAACTGAGCCTGGATAATTTAGATCTTATAGAATGAGAGGTGATTTCATTGAAACTTACGCAATACATTAAGGGATTGTCAGGGTAACCTACAGATAAAGTGTTTCTTCTGGTTGCTGAGTCTAGAACCAGGCAGCAGAATTTAAAAATATAGGGATGCCACTTGGGCCCTGGATGATAAGAATTTTGTTTTGCTCCAAGGGCTGTAAACCATTAGAATTATTTGCCACGGAGGGCTGTGGAATCTCAGGTTTTGAATATGTAAGAGATTGACAGACTTCTGATTCCCACAGGGATGAGATAGGTAAAAAATAATTGAAGTGTTCGAACAGCTATGATCATACTGAATGGAGTTTAGGATGGATAAGCTGAATGTTCCTGTCTTCCTTTAACCCAAAATGCACACATTTATTCAAAATGAGGGCAGGCAAGATAGACAGGCAGAAAATACATAGAGGGAAAAGATTGGCAGAAAGAAACAAATTCTTGCTCTAAGAGTTTGTATTCTGATAGTTCTTTTGGCGGTGATATCATGGTGTTGACTGTAGAGAAATGGAATATCCTCAATTCAGTAGCCACTCAGTTTGACGTGGGTCTATGCTAGAGTTAGAAGTTATTTATATTTAGGAGTCAATGAATGCAGAAGATGGGAAAGAAGGAGATCTGTGTTTGCTTGGCAGCCTTCTAAAGATCTGGGTGCAACTTCTCTTTCTGTTCTGTGACCAACTGTGGATGAAATCAAATCCAAAGGCTTTTGCCGTACAACTTTCCATCCTCTATGTACCGAGTAACAGTTTGTCTCACAAAGATATCAAATCCAGCTTCTTCAAAAATGAAATGACCTGTGCACTGCCAAAAACACCACTGCATCAATACCTAGGTATCCTGTACCTAAGATGGCACCAAGAGGCGACGTTACAAACTTTTCATTGCACACATTCGAGAGCATGTGACAATAAAGGTTATTCTATTCTACTCCTCCGAGGTCTCCTGCAATACAGCCGTGTGCAACTTTGCATTTCTTCCCATGTTCTATGTAATCCCCACACTCTGCTCTGAGTCAGGGGGAAGAGTGGGGAGAAAATCTAACCTAGTGTTTAAACATTTGTATCTAAGATACTTTCTAAGATTTCAATATATTTTGCTAACGACAGTTTGAAGGCAGATGTCAATAGAAACATCAACAAATTATCCCAGCACAGTGTGAATAATGGTCTTATGGTAATTCAAAGGTATTTGAGGAATGTATGTCACTCCAGCTTCAATGAGTGTACACTGAAGACAAGAGCACAGGTCATGTCAAGTCAGTAAATCACTGGGTTTAATGGATGATGATAGACTTACCATCATAGTCTCTGAAGGAAGCACAGTTTATTTGTCAAAATGTTCTTTAATGCAACAAACCAAAAAATGTCTTTGGCTCTGCAATAAACCATGATAGTTTTGAAATTACCCTGTGAGGTGCTGACGTAAAACCATTTAATACATTCGGCTGACATTTCCCTCTGCCGTATTTTAGCAGGGGCATTAACTCATTTAATTTAAATTGATCATTATCCATGCTAGAATAGTAGAGAGTGGAATTTCAGATGAGTTGGTATATATTCATATATTTATATCCCATGATATTACTTTGTAGCTCTTTAACAAGCTCTTCCTTGAAATATATTGAACATTTACATATTTATTTGTTTACAGTTAAATTAATACAATTCAGATTCGTTTCAATTTAAATCCCCATTTTAATTTTGTCCCTTTTAGTTTCATTTGCTGTCTTTAAGCCTACATGGCTCATATTTGACCTACTTTTAATCTCCACAATGCTTGTAAATTTTGGTGTAACAGTTGCTGGTTTGGATGCAAAATAGCCTGTCTGACATAGCCTATATCAGATACCGCTTTGGGGAGGGAAATATACCGAGTGGAAAGGTCAATGATTTTAACAATAACGTGGTCACTTTCAACACTAATAATTCAAATAAACACCTCACTTAACCTTATACAACTGACAATGCTTGAACAGAATACAGATCTCACTCTAAAGTCACTGGGGATCAGTAATCCAGAGGTACAGGCCAAGGTTCAGGGGGCTTAGCTTCAATTCTCACCACAGCAGCTAACTGGGATTCAAATTCAGTAACTAAATCTGGGAACTGTAAAAGGTCTCAGTGATGGTGACCCTGAAACCAGTGCCTTTTGTCATTAAAAACCTATCTGGTTATTTGGTTCAATAATATCCTTCCAAGAAGAAAATCTGCTATCCTTACATGTGATTCCAGACCTACAACAATGCTTTTAACTTTCAACTGGCTTCTGATAACCATTCAGCTTCAGGCATATTTAGCATTAGGCAACAAATCCTAGCTTTCCAGTGATGCCTATTGTATAAGGTAGAGGGAGTTCATGTTCTTTACATTCAGTTTCACCTAATGTGCTGAAATCATGCACAGTCTCTAGGTAGAGACAGTGAGTTCCGCACAAACCTTTGCAGGGAGAAATGTATTCTGTATAGCTCCCAAGAGTCCCAACAATTATGCCTGACAAGTAACGTCGTTTTATTATTGCTATCATGCAATAAACCATCTTGTTAACTAGATATAGTGCTTCTTCCATAAAGACTGTATGGTGGTGTATCCTTTATCACTGATAATAGACAGCACTTGGATAAAGTATGGAAAAAGGATGATTGGTAGCAGCAAATGACCTCAAACAGCCTTTTACTCTGAGCCATACAATGCCAGAGGTGGAAGACATCATCAGGAGGCCAATAGTAACAATCAGAGTAACAACGACATAGTGGATAGTGGCGCAGATTTGAATTCCTTGCAGTGACTCCCAATGTGAATAGAAGAACCAAAAAATTTGAAGATGAGTGAATCTACCACTTTAAAAGCATCACTGCTTTAAGAATACACAATCAGTCAGCACCTGTAATACAGTTATTGCCAGGGAGAAACTATAGCAACCATGGAAGCAGCAGCAGGGCAAGATCAGCACTCCAAAAGCAAAACTTCACCAAGAAGGTGGTATGAGGCAGAGGGGGAAGAATCGGGTGGGTTCGGAAAAGAGAGAAAAAACACCCACATTCAGAAAAAGACAAGAGGCCTAAGTGAAGGGAGCAAGAGAAGAATGGGACTTTCTCAAGCCAGGAGTAAAGTTAAATATTTCTAAGGAAAAAGGTGATAACTCTACAACTACAACACAAACATCAGGAGACATAACTTACTGATAAAGGAGAGTTGTTATCTCCCACAACAAGCACAATCAGCATCAAGATTAGGCTCCACGAACATTGCAACAGACATTGAAATGGCCAGAACTAAAATTTAAGCTGGGTGCTGCAGAGTTCGAGTTTATTTAGGCTGGAAACAGCAAGTTTAGAAAGTCTCAAGAAGGAGAGCAGCAGGAGAATAAAAATCAGGAGAAATAGGACATTTGAAAGGATTACAATCCAGGAATTAAACCACTATTTTGGTGGGAACATTTAAAAGGGCCCAGAGGTAAAGAATTTTATTTAAAAATTTGTGCAGAGTAAGTGCACTTCAGACATAATGGGAGAAAAAGGAAGAAACGTACTGAGGGCACTTTGGTGGCACGGGTGACAACTGTACATTATTAGATACTTGTCTAGAAATGTCTCAGTTTCAAGCAGACGTCTGGTTGCTTGTCTGTCTGTGTAGCCCTGAATGTAACTGTGCCAGCATGATGTCTAACATCATGGCCACACAGGATGTAGCATGGATCAGTGTCTGTTTTGTGAACCTGCAGCTGTGTGTAGAAGCAAGATATATACCGTCAATATAGCCTACTGAGGCCAATGCCCCTCCATCCTACAACATCCCTATAAACAACTGGGTGGCAGACAGGCAACAAAGAGAAGGAATAAATAGGTCTTTTTCTGAATGGCAGGCAATGAGATGTGAGGTACCGCAGAGGTCAGTGCTTGGACATCAGTTCTTCACAGCATTTATTGATGATTTAGATTCGGGAACTAAACGTAATATCTCCAAGTTTTCAGACAGCACAAAGCTGGGTGGAAGAGTGAACAGTGAGGAGAATGCAGAGGTGCTTCATTTGTGCTGGTTGAGTGAATGGGCAAATGCATGGCAGATGAAGAATAATGTGGCTAAATGTGACCCACTTTGGTAGAAAAAAACAGTGAGACAGTTTATTACCTGAATGGTGATAAATTGGGAAAGAGCGAGTTACAATGAGCTCTAGGATTCCATGTACACTAATCACTGAGGGTAAGCAGGTAGCCGCAATAGAAAGTGAAGCTGGTAAATGGTATGTTGGCCTTCATAGCAAGAGGGGCCAAGTACATGAGCAGGGATGTCTTGCTGCAAATATACAAGGCCTTGGTGAGATCAAACCTGGAGTAATGTATGCAGTTTTGGTCTCAGTATCTGAGGATGGATGTTCTGGCTATGAAGGGAGTGCAATGAAGGTTTCCAAGGCTGATTCTTGGAAATGGCAGGAATGGCAAATGAAAAAGAACTATATTGACTAGGGTTCAGAAAAATTAGGAGAATTCATAGGATACTATAAAATTCTAACAAGACTAGTCAAAGTAAATGTAAGAAGATGTTCCTAATGACCAGAGTGTGGTGGGGGTGGGGTCCAGAACCTGGAGGTCACATATTTGGGGTAGGCTATTTAAGACTGAGATGAGGTGAAATTTCTTCACTCAGGGAGTGGCAAATCTGTGGAATTCTCTGCTACAGAAAGTGATTGAGGCCAAAACATTGCATGATTTCAGGAAGGGATTAGATATAATGCTTAGAGTTAAAGGGATCAAAGTGGGTGGGGAGAAAATGGGAACAGGCTACTGAGTTGGATGACGAGCCATGATCATATTGAATGGCAGAATGGGCTTGAATAGATTATTCATCTAGCCATGCTCCTATTTTCTATGTTTGTGTTTCTCTGGATTCTGTGTCCAGAAGTGGTGTTGCCAATGATGTGGTCAGTCATGTCTAATGAGGGACGTACACAGCAAACTGGGGACCATTGCAAATTATGGACCCCACAGTGTGTCCTGTATAGTGGCTCAGTCTGTGTGTAATGTTATTTCCTTTTAAATGTCCTTCTCCAAAGGTCTTGCAGCCCCCTCCCACACAGATCAAGTCATTTACCCTACCCATTCTGATGTGGTCACAGTCATTTCCTTCACCATTGCTCACTTTTCATTTCCAGCACAATGTTCTTTGACCAATGGCTTCCAGCTTGAACCACAACATGACAGTGAGATCTTTATCCGAATCCTGGTTAGGTGTTACATGTCCCCTAAACTTTCATAACACCCCAGGATCTACCCAACCCATTAATATACCATTTAGCAGCCTGTCCACCCTCTCCTGACCCAGCCCATGGCACGAGTTGATCATGCCAAGTAGGGTCATTCTCTGCCCACCCCTTGAAGCCAGGGTGTTCCCTGATATGGATGAAACCTCCTTCCCATTATCCCATTTCCTTTCTTGCTTTACCATGCCCCTCCTTACAGGTACCTTGCCCCTCCCCTCACTTCATAATCGTCATTCTCTCTTCCCACAGCCTGCTTCCCCCAATCCCAAAGAATAGATTCCCAAGTCTCCTTCTCACAGCAACCCTTATACCCGCCCCACCCCCCCAGCATCCCCCTCCCCTTGTTTCTCTGGATAGACCAAATGGACTAACTTTGGCCCACCTTCCTGAATGTTAACCAGATAGTCAAACACGACAAGTGCCCTGACCTATGACTGATACCTGTACATCTTCCCAATGGTATTGGCCCTATCCCCTTGGTCTTGCTGCTATGGACCCACGATACTGACCGAGACCCATTCTCTGGCCTGGAGATGCACAGATCCCTAACCAAGAATATCCCAACTGGTTTCCTGACCTTGGCCCCACCCCTTGGGCTGGTATCAGAGACTGTCCTTAACTCACTGCTAGGCCCCCCTGAGTGTCGAGTGCCTCCTTGGATTTTGGGGAAGACTATTTTCTTAAGGTGTTGAAAGGTAGCTGTCTGTTTTTCACACACACAGTATATTTACCATGTAGGCTGCTAGCATGTGGGGTAGGTGTGAGATTGATGTAGCTCACTGCCATACAGCAAGATATTTGTACTCTTGACTGAGGATTACTGATCCAAAAGGCAAGCTGCTTGGTTTTATAATTGTTCTAATTAGCATGGCACAGAAAGGAATGATATGGGCTCAAAATGAGCAGCTCTGAAATGCAGCTTGGTCCAATTCATGAGCTGGGTGCCCATCCCCATGCACAATGTGACCATGCAGCAGCCTTTCAACTCTACCTGCTGGGTGTACCCAAACACAACAGGCCCATCATATTATGTGCTGACCTAACACAGCCCAACTAAACTGTAGCTATAAAACCCAGCCTTTGTCTACAGTCAACAAGCTTTTAGCCAAATTGTACAAAAGTGGACTTTTTTTAACCAAACAATGCCAACAGTAGGTTCTGGTGGGTGCCATTAGATGAACAATCAAACCTGCTTACTACGTTTATCACTGCAATTGAGAGATTTTGTTTCAACGCACTGTTGTTCAGGAATGCCTCAGGTCCAGAAATCATTCAATGTTCAATATATTACAAGGTTTGTAACAGGCCTTATTGATATGAATGCCTTATTGATACAGTGATGGTTGATGTACACCACCAGGCAGTTCACACAGTTTTAAAAAGCCGACAAACAAAAGGGCTAACCCTCAGCAGAAAGTGTGAATTTTCCAAGGAATATATTCATTTCATGGGACATAAGACCATAAGACATATGAGCGGAAGTAAGGCCATTCGGCCCATCGAGACCACTCCGCCATTCAATCATGGCTGATGGACATTTCAACTCCACTTACCCGCATTCTCCCCGTAGCCCTTAATTCCTTGTGACATCAAGAATTTATCAATTTCTGCCTTGAAGACATTTAGCGTCCCAGCCTCCACTGCACTCTGTGGCAATGAATTCCACAGGCCCACCACTCCCTGGCTGAAGAAATGTCTCCACATTTCTGTTCTGAATTTACCCCCTCTAATTCTAAGGCTGTGTCCAAGAGACCTAGTCTCCTCGCCTAACGGAAACAAGTTCCTAGCGTCCACCCTCTCCAAGCCATGTATTATCTTGTAAGTTTCTATTAGATCTCCCCTTAATCTTCTAAACTCCAATGAATACATCCCAGGATCCTCAGCCGTTCCTCATATGTTAGACCTACCATTCCAGGGATCATCCATGTGAATCTCCGCTGGACACGCTCCAGTGCCAGTATGTCCTTCCTGAGGTGTGGGGACCAAAACTGGACACAGTACTCCAAATGGGGCCTAACCAGAGCTTTATAAAGTCTCAGTAGCACAACAGTGCTTTTATACTTCAACCCTCTTGAGATAATTGACAACATCGCATTCGCTTTCTTAATCATGGACTCAACCTGCATATTTACCTTTAGAGAATCCTCAACTAGCACTCCCAGATCCCTCTGTACTTTAGCTTTACGAATTTTCTCACCGTTTAGAAAGTAATCCATGATTCTTTTTTTTTCCCCAAAGTGCAAGACCTTGCATTTGCTCACATTGAATTCCATCAACCATTTCCTGGACCACTCCTCCAAACTGTCTAGATCCTTCTGCAGCCTCCCCACTTCCTCAGTACTACCTGCCTGTCCACCTAACTTTGTATCATCGGCAAACTTCGCTAGAATGCCCCCAGTCCCTTCATCCACATCATTAATATA
>NC_057710.1:125978073-126013873 GCF_004010195.1 Chiloscyllium plagiosum
TTGCCTGTACATATGCTATCCTGCCGCTTATCTTTCCATTTAACTCCATACTCCCTGTCGCTTTCACTTTCCCTTCCCCCCAACTCAGAAGTTTAAAGTCCTACTGACCACCCTATTTATCCTCTTCGCTAGAACATTGGTACCTGATCGGTTCAGGTTGAGACCGTCCCAACGGTACAGATCTCCCCGGTTCCAAAACTGATGCCAATGCCCCATGAAGTGGAACATATTGTTGACAAAGATGGGATAAAGTCAGTCTGACAGAAAACACTGGTATGGAGTTTCCCACTCCAAAATCAACCTGCAGAGATGTCTAGGCATGGTGAACAAGTTGTTGAAATCTTTACCTTATTAGGCCTAGGATGGAGTATTTTAGCTCTGAAAGGAGGTTGGATAACCCCAGGTTGTTTTCTTTGGAGCAGAGAAGTTTGAGGGGAGACCTGATCAAGGCTTTTAAGATTATGAGAGGCATGGACCGGGTGAATAGAAAGCAGCTGTTCCCCATAATTGTAGGATCAATAACAAGGGGGCATAACTTTAAAGTGAAAAGGTGGAGGTTCAAAGGGGATTTAGGGGAAGATACTTTTACCCAGGGAATGGTGGGATTCTGCAATGCACTACCTGGGGGGGTTGTTGAAGTGGGAAAACGCACTACCTTTAAAAATAACTTAGATAAGCACGTGAAATGTCAGGGGCCTAGTGCTAGAAAGTGAGACGAGTTAGGTAGTTGTGAACCTTTGGTGATATAGACTCAATGGGCCAAAGTGCCTCTCCTGTACTCTATGATTCTATGATGACTCAAGCAGACACATCATGAGGATGTTTTGCAAAAGGTCAAGAACACACTAATGTCCATAGATATCCTGTCCCACTATAATCTCTCCTTTCTAACTATCACAGTTGCAGATTTTTCTGCTATGGACACAGTACTCTTCCAGGAACAATTAGATTATTGTCTGAAAATAGTGTATGGTGCTTCCAGAGCATTGTCAAATAGGGAGATATGTTATGCAGATATAGAGTAATAGGCTTTCTTGGTCATATGAGAGAACAAGAGATTTTCAAACTATATTTGTGGTCTGAAAATGCTCATAGAGTTGGACCCGCTGGTTTTCCTATTACATGAGACAGAATTGACAAGAATGCCTCAAAATATACAAAGCTTCTCTCTCCAGACTATAAAATTTGTTCAAAAGAAGTTGCAAACAGTTGTGGATGTGCTGTCCAGAAAAACAATTGACAGGAATACAACGAATGATGTGGAGTTTTTTTGGTGGGATTGAATCTTTTACTCAGGTTGTCATGATATAGTACAAACCAACAACTGAAAACTGACTCAGTCAAGTATGACAGTGTACAGCGCACACTGTATAACTTTACATAAAATCCTATATGGCACATCTTGCACATATTCAAATATTGTATCAAACAGAGCACTCAGGTTGGACATAAATTTCTCGGAAAGCTTTTGGAAATCCAAGTTGTAAAATATTTACTTCACTTTTTCCCTTCAAGAGATTAGTTCGTAAATAAATATTGACTACAGGAACATTAAAATCTAGGCACTAGAACTCATTCAACCATACAAAAACTCAACAGCATACCAATTCAGCCACTCTGCTTTTCCAGCAGATTGTCTGGAACAATGCCATTTGTTATTGCTTCAGCATGCTTTGTAATCTCTTGATTTATGCATACACTACAGGAATGATTGGTTTTGACAGAGTACATCTGTGTATATAAACCACAAACACAACAATACTCTGTATAATTGTTGCATTGGATGAGTCCTTTATGCCAACTAAAGTGAATGTATACCAACATTTAAAAACAACTTGATAGGAGTTATCATGTGTGCTTAGCATCAAATACATTATAAAATGCATTGATCTAAGTGTATATATAAAACATTATCATGCTGAAATTCCATTGTGCTTTCAATACATATCCATGTTATTCCATGTCCCATGGCACTGCTCATGGCAGCTGTTGCAACTGGTACAGGAGGACTATGCTGGTAATCATTCCATGGGTCATACAAATAGTATAAACATTTTGATTCAATCACTCCAATGACCTATTTTCCTCTTTTTAACTACCATCCAGAATAAAATAATCCTGCACCAGACTTCTATAATTAATGGAGGCTTGTGGGCCAAAGAGGCTGAGGGATAAATGGAAGGGGGTTGGGGATGGGGGGAAGGTAGGTCAGAGTGCGATGGGTAGATGGACCTTGGGACCCTCCAACCACACGGGATCAATGTGGATTTCACAAGTTTCCTCAATCCCTGCGCATCACCCCCCCCAACCTTATCCCAGATCCAAACTTCCAACTCGGCACCACTCTCTTGACCTCCCTTGGCCCACAGGCTTCATTCCTGATGAAGAGCTTATGCTTGAAACATCGATTTTCCTGCTGCTTGGATGCTGCCTGACTGGCTGTGCTTTTCCAGCACCACACTCTTGACTCTAATCTCCAGCATCTGCAGTCCTCACTTTCTCCTTCTTTAATTAGTTAGTCTATTTGTTATAAAACAAAACATGCGGCAAAACTGGATAGCATCCGAATTATAATCTAGAATGAGACCCTATTTTCATGCCAAAACCAACATACTCACGTAAAACAAAAGAGATTTATTTTAAGAAAAAAGAAAGGCTGAAGAAAATAAATCAATTTTATTCGGCAATGGTCTGAAAACAAACGATAGAATTTCATGAATGATCATAGTCCACTGTGTTTCTTGTTGATAACGTTAAATTGTTGACAGCCATAGACCAATGGAAAATCAGCCAAACACTGCTTCAATACAGATGGAAATTAAACTGGATCCAGATCTTTGGAGAATGGTCACAGTTCAGCTTTTCAGGGTTTGCAAATGTAATCAACATAGTGAAATGTGGAATGTTTAGCAGATTCCCAAATACATTGATCAAAAGAAAGAGAGAGAGATAGTGGAGGATTTTCCTTCTTCCTAGACATTCCCAAGTTCATGAAAACAAAATCCAAGTCTAGAAAGGTTTGCTAGCAACCGTCAGAACAGAGGCCTACAGGTCTCTTTCAAAGTTAGGCTTTTCAGTGATTATGGGTAATAAACCCCATCTTTTATCTCCTTAAAAGCTTTGCTAGGCTATTTTTCAAATTTATTTGCGTTTCTGTAATCAGCAAGTGGATCATAGTCCACATTGAATGATTAAACTCACTTCCAAGGAACTACATGTTCCTATCTAACCCTTGGATTGGAATCCTTTTAAATTCAGTTTCAATACAGTACATAACTATAGATAGCTCAGACAATATACTGCTTTGTGTTCAAGTACATTCATGACCTTGCTCCTTCCCATTTCGGTAACCTCAGCCAGCTCTATAACCCGCTGAGCTCCTCCAATTCTACTCTCTTGCTCAGGCTGAATTTTACTGGTCCACCTTTGATGACCATGTCTTCAGCTACGTTGGTTTGGAGCTCAACAATCACCCCACTAAACCTCTCCACATCTTTTCCCCCTCAGGATATTCCACAGGCCTACCTCTTTGAAGAGGTTTAGGCCATCTGCCCCAATAGATCCTTATGTGACTTCATGACAAATTTAGGAGGCATGATTAGTAAGTTTACAGATGACACCAAAATTGTTAGTGTAGTGGGCAGTGAAGGTTCCCTCAGAACACAAGGGGACCTTGATCAGATGGACCAATGGGCTGAGGAGTGCTATATAGAGTTTTAGATAAATGTGAGGTGTTGCATTTTGGCAAGGCAAATCAGGGCAGGACTTATAGTTAAGGGTAGGGCCCTGCGGAGGTTTGCCCAACAAAGAGACTTTGGAGTGCACATGCATAGTTCCTTGAATGTGGAGTCGAAGCTAGACAGGATGGTGAAGAAAGCGTTTGGTATGCTTGCCTTCTTTAGTCAGAACATTGAGTATAGGCGCTGGGGGGTCATGTTGCAGCTGTAAAGGACATTGGTTAAGCCACTTTTGGAATACTGCATTTAATTCTGGTCTCCCTGCTGTAGAAATTCTGGTCTCCCTGATGTTTTTAAACTTGAAAGGGTTCAGAAAAATTTGATTAGATTAGATTAGATTCCCTACAGTGTGGAAACAGAACTTTCAGCCCAACAAGTCCACACCAACCCTCCGAAGAGCAACCCACCCAGACCCATTCTCCTACATTCACCCCTGACTAATGCACCTAACACTACGGGCAATTTAGCATGGCCAATTCACCTGACCTGCACATCTTTGGACTGTGGGAGGAAACTGGAGCACCCGGAAGAAACCCACGCAGATACGGGGAGAATGTGCAAACTTCACACAGTCAGTTGCCCGATGCTGCCAGGATTGGAGAGTTTGGGCTACAGGGAGAGACTGAATATGCTGGGAATATTTTCCCTGAAACGTCAGAGGCTGAGGGTTAGCCTTATTGAGATTTATAAAATTATGAGGGGCATGGATAGGGTGAATAGCCAAGATCTTTTTCACAGGGTAGGTGAGTCCAAAACTAGAGGCACAGGTTTATAGTGAGAAGGGAAAGATTTAAAAGGGACCTGAGGGGTAATGATTTCATGCAAAGAGTGGTGCGTGTATGCAACCAGCTGCCAGAGGAAGTGGTGGCGGTGGATACAACTACAATTTTTAAAAGGCACCTGGATAGGGTGCATGAATAGGAAGGGTTTGGAGGGACATGGACGAAGTACTGGCAAACTACATCAATTTAGGATCAAAAACAGAAGTTGCTGGAAAAGCTCAATAGGTCTGGCAGCACCTGTGACCAGAAATCAGAGTTAATGTTTCGGGTACAGTGACCTTTCCTCCAAAGGATTTAGGGTATCTGGTTGGCATGGACGAGTTGGATCGAAGGTTCTGTCCTTTTTAACTCTATGACTTTCTAACTCTTAATTACTGAGTTCAACTAAGTTTTAGAAATAAAAGTTGGAGCTGCAAGGACAGGAATACTATATTGTGAGCATCGCTCCTCTATCTGACCATTGATGTCTCTACCAGATCGTGAATGTCTATTCCTCCATCAGACTGTGAGAAGAAATCCTGAGCAAAGACGCATTTGCAGAAGGTTGTTAGTGATTACACAACTCAGGGATGACACCCTGTATGTTCTCTTCCAGAATACCTGGGCACAGCAGCATTCATTCTGGAGAACATCCTGAGGCTTCCCCTGCCAGTGACCACGAGGTTGCTACTGCGCTGACCCATGTACCTGAACTTGCCAATGCCCCCTCCTTACCTGCCTCCTGGGTGGACAAGGTCCATGGAACATGCTGCTCTAAAGGACAGCTCTGCCAGTATCTATTACAAAGCTGCCACTGAACATCCTTCTCAGCTTCCTCACCAGTAAATCCCTGTTAGGACCACAACACCATCAAGAAGTGCTCAAGCCAGATAAAAGTGCTCAAGGCCATCTCATCTGCAGGATAAACATAGTGCCTGCATTGGACACTGCGACCAAAGGAGAAAAAGTACTGACTCTACATGAAATTTCAACTGCTGTCCTTTACTAACTACCAAGTCCCCATGCTTGATGGACTCATCATTAATTCTAGACCAGTCCAGATGGCATAATTTTTTATTGGATCCTTAATGACGAGGACTCAAGTACTGGATTTAAGGACCATAAGACCATACATAGGAACAGAAATAGGCCATTCAGACCATCAAGTCTACTCCACCATGCAATGAGATCATGGTCGATTTGATAATCCTCAACTCCATTTTCCAGGCTTTTCCCCATAACCCGTAATTCCTTGACTGAATAAAAATCTGTTATCCCTTTTCTGAATATATTTAGCACCAAGCCTTGGTAGCCTTCTGCCGTAAAGAATTCCACAGATTCGCTAGCCTCGGTGAGAAGAAATTCCTCATCATCTCTGTTTTAATGTGTGATCCATTATTCTGAGATAGTGCTCTCTGGTCCTAGACTCTCTCACAAGAGGCCTTAGAACATAGAACATAGAACAATACAGCACAGAACAGGCCCTTCGGCCCACGATGTTGTGCCGAACATTTGTCCTAGCTTAAGCACCCATCCATGTACCTATCCAATTGCCGCTTAAAAGTCACCAAAGATTCTGACTCTACCACTCCCACAGGCAGCGCATTCCATGCCCCCACCCCTGACATCTCCCCTATTCCTTCCACCCTTGTTGCAATTATATTGATCCACAGTCAGACTGCACCTGGAGTATTGTACACAGTTTTGATCTCTTTACCTAAGGAAAGATATACTTGCCAGGGAGGGATTGCAACAAGGGTTCACGATACTGATTCCTAGACTGGTGGTTTTGTCCTGTGAGGACAGATCAAAAATAAAAGATTACTTCCACTCAAGTTTAGAGAAACAAGATCTGATTTCATCATCGCATCCAAAATCTTCACTGAGATTGACAGGGAAAATGTAGGAAATGATATTTCGCCTGGCAGTGGGTACTATAATCAAGGGACATTGATTAAGATGCAGGTTAAGGGGCAGGCTATTGTGAGACTGAGATGAGAGGGGTCTCTTCAATCAGAAGGTGGTGAACCCTTGGAATTTCCTGACTGTGGAAGCTCAGTCATTGCATCTACTCAAGACAGAGATTAATGGATTTTGAGATAGAGGTATCAGGAATATTGGGTTAATGGGGGAAAGTAGCCTTGAGGTAGAAAATCAGCTATGATGAGTTGAATGGAGGCCAAATGATCTACTCCTGCTCCTATTGCATGGGTTTCTCTTAACTAGATGGACATTGCCTATTTTTTAAAAAAAGAGCAACATTCCCCTCACAGGTTCCAAACAACACTGAAAAAATACAGTCCTATTGTGAAATGACAATGGTCCATTCTGATTCCACCCCATGTGATTTTACAGTCTCTACACACTCCACCTCCAACTCCAGCTCCATTGCCATCTCTCTAGAAAGAGTAAAGTCCCAGAGGGAAAGATATGAGTTTTGTATGACATTGGAAATGCTGGTGATAGCCAAACTGGCACCAACTTTTCATCTCTCCTATTCGTTTTATTCATTTCAATGGAAATAAAAGGTTATGAAAACTGATAATAAAACAAAACTGATCACAGTGAAATCCCAGAAATGCCAAGTTTTAGATTTAGATTTATACTTTATTGTCATGTGTACTCAAGCACAAAAGTACTGGAGTACAGCGAAAAGCTCAATGCCATCACACACGGCACCATCTTAGGTACAAGTACCTCAAAACAAAAACTTAAGAACAAGGTAGAAAGAAATAAGGAGCAAACTTAGAAGCTAAACATTACAGTCACTCTTACTAAAGTGCAAAAAAAAATAAAGTTAAAAATTAAATATTACAGTCACTTTTAGTATTAGGTCAAAAAAATGAAGAAGTAAAGCTAAAAGTTCAAACATTGCAGTCTTTCTTAAGTGTTTACTTATGCTGGGACCATACTTCCGACAAGGGCTTGATCTCCTCTGCTTTACCACACTTTCCCCGTGCTGGCTCTATCTCCCCTGCTCTTGTCATTGCTGCAGATGTCAGGGAAATCTCTTTCAATGCACAGGGCTCGGCCCTGGGATCTCAGATCGCCAAAAGCCCCAATCCAGGCTGTCAACCGCTGCCACGTACCGGGTCACCAAAGCCCCTCTCCAAGCACTGTGTGTGCTGGGCCTAAGCTTCACCCCTTGTCTACGCCCTGGGCCTTGGCCTCACCTTCGGTCCACAGTGTAGTCTTCATCCTGTGTGCTGGGCAACAGAAACTCACCAAGGGGTCCCAGGTCAGGTCTCCAGCCACTGCCTCGCACTGAACACCTAAACTAAAAAAAGAAAAAAATATAAGCAAGAACAGAAGAGAAAAGAAAAGGAAGAAGCAGAGCTGATGAGTGGGTGAGCTTGCTCCACGGCCATCTTGAGCGCTGTGTGAAGTAAAATAAAGCAACCAGTTGTCATCCGTTTCAGCAACACTTCTGCAAAACCAGACCTGTACGAGAAACAGTAAGTGAAGCCCCTGAAAGCAACATACTGTCCAGATGGTCATCATTTCTACATTGCAAACAGCCAAGACTGAACCCGAGGGTAAACGAGTATCCAACCTGACCAAAAGTAAAAATCACATTTCCTCACGTATTGCTCAATTTTTAAAAACATTGTTTGCGGAGAGATGATTCAAAACACTCAAGGATAGACATTTTGTCTCCAACTGTGGTGCAAAATGGATGGAATTGAACTGACCGCCTATTATACACAGCAGCTGAGGGTCAGATCCACTGCAGCCAACAGGATTAAACATCAGAAGCTGCAGAGAATGGGCGACTGATTTGATGCCATCCTTTTTGTGCCTGTGACAAATTTCTGCTCACGGTTCTTTATTAAAGACTTTACACTAAGATTAATAAGCACAAGAATGTTGAGCAAATTCGAGCTGTGTGACACTTTGCACTGCAGCAGATTTTCCTCAGTGTAATCCAGTGCCTGTAAACAGTACTGCTGAGTGTTATTTAAATAACTAATTACATTCACTACATTAATTATGGAGTGTATTGTAAACAGCACAGCATGAGGCACTTCATCCCCCCAGCACATTTTGCTAAGTCTTAGTATTAACATAATACAGCAGACAATATATTTCTTCCTTCAAATTCCTTCAGATAACAGATGCATCTTGAGAACACAAGCATGCAATTTAACGCGGCTGCACACTCGCGAAATGAAAAGGGAGGCTAATCTTTCACAATGAAGATATAGTGTTAAATAAATGAAACAATGAAATAAATAAGTATCCACACAAATTCTGAACCCAATGTAATTCACACGAGACTGGTTAATTAGTGAATGTTCTAACTTTGACACAATTTGAATTAGGCTGAACCTTCGAGGAGATGAGGATAGCGAGGGAGGGTTTCAAAATCAAGTGGGTTCCAATTGCACCAATATCAGAAACCAGCCTGCCTCTGCTGCTAGTAGGTTCTGGGTGGCAAGGTCTATATAGGTGACCTTCCTACCTTCCTCCTGTCGAGATCCTTAAGTGGTCAATTACCAACCACAAAAGGACGTTGTCTCACGATACTAGCAGCCTCAGGTGAGCCTGCCAACATACAACCTAAATAAATATCTTGGTGCACGCCAGCTGAACGGGCAAGGTTTTCTTGATCCACACTAATTTCTGCATGATTGAGGCCAGTGACAAGGGGTGGTCACTGAGATTGCCCATTGCTTCTGAGTGCCAGGACCTGTCTCTCCCCATGAACCCAATCTGCACAGGCCCCTCCATGGCACTGCTGAGTGTTCGAGCTGACGGACTCTGATTGCAGCTCTAGGAAGATGGGATATAATATCCCAGGATCCGGAGTCAAGTGGAAGACCCATCGTATCATCTTCAGAATCTGGTGTGCCGAAGATACAGGAGGCCAGCTTCCCAATGCACAGCCACACCACTGTTTCAGGCAGTGGATAACGACCTGCCAAATTTAGATGAAAGTACCTGTCTGATTTTCCTCCTTGTGGCACAGTCTTCACCAGAAGTCAGGCAGTACCATACGTGGTCATTGTGCTAATGTTTCTCTTACTCTCTCCATTAGTGGATTCAAGACGAGCTCTCAGCAATAATAACTATTTCATTCAAGGCTTGCCCAATGAAGAAGGAATATGGTATGTTACAGCCTTGAAGTAACTTCAGAGCCAGGCCTAGTCAAACAACATTTTTGTTGATGTTGATGTAAAGAGCATGTTCCAACTGTACATGTTCAACCAGTGTGCAGCACGGTTGCTCAGTGAGGACTTGGGTTCAATTCTACTCTCGGGCGACTGTCCGAGTGGAGTTTGCGTATTCTCTGTGTCTGTATGGGTTTCCCGTTGAGCGCTCTAGTTTCCTCTCAAAGACCAAAGGTATGCAGGTTAGGTGGATGGGCCATGCTGAATTGTCCACAGTGTCCAGGGATGTGCAGGCCAGGTGGGTAACCCATGAAAAATGCAGGGTTACAGGGATCGGGGGGGAGGGAGGGGAGAATGGGTGGGATGGTCTTCAGAGGGTTGGTATGGACTTTATGGGCTGAATGGCCTGCTTCCACATTGTAGGACTTCTATGATTCTATTCTATGAATTAACCCCTCTCTGTTTCAAGTGCAAATTCCAGAACTTCCAAGTGGATTGAACAGAATGTGCTATAAATAGCATGATTAGTCATGAGGGGGAAGAGGTGAGTTCAATTACCAGTGACTTTGTTGGTTCTGTGAGCAATCTTTGGTAACATCTAATTGAAAGGAAAATAGTGTGAGCAGTCATTCTCTTGAAAGCTATTAATCTGTCTGATCCCAGTCTGAATGAGAGAAGTCATTCTTTTTACTTTATGGTATTTAGTTACTCCTGCAGTTTGGAATGGGAAAATTCCTAATCAAAGAAAGTCTTACCTGTTCTCACCATTTTCCTTAGAATCATTTCAAATTAATTCACACAGAGTCCACTACTTTGCGACATTTAAGTTAAACTTGCATTACATCTCAAAAACCTCCACAAAGCTCTTCACACTGATAAATTTTATGCAGGCAAGCACTGTGGCCATTTTGTTGCACAGTAAACAATCTGTTTCTGGTGGTACTTGAGATGGGAACATTAGCCAGAATAGAATTTCCCTCCTCACACCCTGCACATGTAGCATCACCAGGGCATAGCAGACCGAGCGAAATCGGACAGGGAGGAGGATCACACACATTTCTCAGAGCTCCACTGACATCATTGCACTCTTCTGTAATATTAATGCAGTCTCTGTAGAATCCTTTCCATCCAATTTTCCTCTCTGCATGCCACCAAAATGATGTGCACGCTCACACAGTTAAATTCAAGTCTATCCGGGACACCCAGTTATACAGATCGTTCTGCTATAACGCACGTTTCGTTTAGGCAAATTCCCTAAAACACAATCAACAAATCTGGGACACTATTTTTAAAAAGTGAACTTTTAAGGCATGTATTGGTTATAATGCAATTCCAGCTCTATTAGTTTAAATATGGCTGTGATTATGCAATTTTCTTATAACACAGGATTGCAAGAGAACAGAACTACTACGTTAGAGCAGAACTGATTGTACTTCATCTGAAAAACAGCACACAGTCACTTTCAGAACTTAGGAACAGAGTAGGATAGTCAGCCCTTCAGGCCTGTTCCAGCATGCATTGAGATCATGATTAATCAATGTCCTAACTCCATATGCAGCACACTTTGTTTTAACCAGCACCTCATGAACTATAATTCTCGATACACCAGCAAATATTTATTACCTCAAATATCACAAAGTTTATTGTATTATTCTGTCCATTTATTATAGTTTTTAATTTATTTTTACATCAAAGTAAATATACTTATTGTTCGATTGAATGGCCACAGAAAATATCAACAGCTGATTCAATTTTGAGTCAATTTCGCCTCAAATATCACAATCTCTGCCGTATCCGAATAATCAGTTGAGAGTGTGAGTGAGAAGGCTGTCTGCCACTAACTTTTATTAAAGGCGAGGCTGCTTTATTACTTAAGTGATTTATGCTATAAATAAAGTATAACAGTGATGTTTCTACCCCCTGTATTACATTTCTATTACTTAGTTTGTGTTTTTACATTGATTACGTGGACATCTTGATTATCCAATATATTTGATCAACCATCCCATAGGTGCTTGTTAATAAAAGATTTGCTGTATAGGTTTTGTTTCCAGTACCTTCATTACTCATTGCCAGCAAAAAGAATGTTCAGCTTTAATACTGCTGGGAGGCTTGGCCCAGATTTTGGCTCTGATGTTCCTTGGTTTTACAGATATTCATCCAGCATATTTTCTTTCTGCTCTGAAGTGTGGCAGGAATCCTATCCACCTCTGCATTTCCAAAGAAATTCCAACCACGAGACAGCAGAATATCTAAGAAAGTTCTGAGCCCTATATTCCAACTCTGGTTCAGAGATCATGTTGCCACTAATGTAACCGAAGTCAGCCTTAAAAGGGTCATTTGTCAACTGCGTGTTACCAATATGGAGCCTCACTTGTTAATAAAGTAGATGGCAAATTTGGATATGCATTGCCAGAACTTTTTCAGTCAAGAAATAAGTTAAAATGATCAAAAATCTATCTTCAATATCACAATAACTTTGAGTTGTTTATTAGTGATGGTACATGTGAACAATTTAAAATCTGGGACAAGTTATGCCGAAAGGAACAACAGGTTGATACACGTGGGAATAGATTGTGAAATAGAGATAGGCAGAAGTGGGTACTGCAGATGCTGGAGATTAGCGTCAAGATTAGAGTGGTGCTGGAAAAGCACAGCAGGTCAGGCAGCATCCGAGGAGCAGGAAAATTGACATTTTGGGCAAAAGCCCTTCCTGATGAAGGGATTTTCCAGCACAATTTTAATCTTGGCTGTGAAATAAAGATACAAGTTAGATTTCTAATAGCCCAAAATAATGCAAATCAGGCAAAGTCTACAATTGTTGATCTCCTAATTTAATCCAGACATTGAATGTGGTAATTTTCCCTACCTCAAGTATTCTAAACTAAAATGCTACATCATAACAAATCTCATAACATTCTATAGTTCATACTATACAGTCCCCACATATTGTGACAATGGATATTTGTTTTAGAAACCAAAATTGTCTTAATCATGGACTGCATATATATCCTTTACTTGTTGTACCAGTGTACATTTTGTTGTAGTGTGGGATTGTTTAAGGCCTCAATAAACAATACTGTTCTAGAATATCGAGCCTTGCAGCAGTCAGTCTTTCAGCTAAAATGCAAGGAGAAACAGCCTTTCAGGGGAAAATGTGTCAGCCGGGATTTTGCAATGAGTGGCAGTTGTATAGTGATTTTGAAACCATCCAACCATTTCTAAAGTTTTTCTAAACATTTAAATTATTTTATAAATACTTAAAAGTTGTTCTGGAAAAAAAACTTTTGACATAATTTATTGGATCTTTGAAAGCTTTTGAAAATGGTAAAATAAATCAGGAAGTGCATTGATAGTGTTGTGAGTTCACTTCCAACAGGGTATTTCACCTGACATGGTAACATGTACACTGTTTCCCATAATATTGAAAACAATGGGGGTGCCATGGCATTGAAGAATCCAACAGACATTTATTATAAATAATTATTATGCACAAATATTGCATTCCCCAGCACATAAACGAGTGGGCTAATATTGTGTAATGAAATTACGACAGGAGAGCATGCTTCTGGTAGAGAGTCATGCTTCAAGTGATTCAATGTAAGATGGAGTGTGGGATCTTTATACCCTCAAGTCACATTTATGATGATGATCTGATGATCACTGGGCCATCTTAAAGGTATACTGACCATAAGACATAACATTATGGGTGGTCTTTAAAAAGTCAAATTAGGTAAAACAGTTTCTGAAAACCAATTATTTACTTGCCTACAGAAATCAAAATGACAATGCAAAAGGCGAATAGAAAGAACAGGAGGTTTATATGCATAAGACTTCAATAAGGCCAAGGCCAAGTGTCATTAGTTTCATGGTAATGACAATATGGGGTGCCAATAATGGTTAATATCTTGGTGTGGAAGGAGGCCAGAAAGGTTAGAAGAAGTTTTCCAAAACCCCATGAGGAATGTCGCAACAATCGGAATGATTAAACATGATCTGCCAGGGTTTTGTGAGTTCTTGGATGTTTTAAAACTATAAATTTGTACTTAGAATTTAAAAGGTTATGAAGCAGAAGTCTTGTCGAGGAATGGATAATTCAGCATTAGATGACAACACGAGTTCATCAAATTCAGATGCTTTTGAGAAAGGATTCACAAAGTGCTCTTCCTATTGGCACCCCACTAAGTAAAATTGTCTTCAAACTGTCCAACAAATGGATAAAGAAATTTAAAGTGATATTTATTTGCTTGTCTGTTAAATGTTCAATATGTTTCCAGGAGTGATACATCTTTTTTGAATAATCTGAATTGATATGAACAGAGAGCCAATTTTGTGTCAATCGTTCAAAGCTGTGAACATAAACAACTTGTAAGTTACTTTAAGTTCTCCATGACTCTGTCTTGTTGTACTGACCCATTAGCTTGTAGTCATTCTAAAACAAAGTATGTTAGTTAAAATTACTCACTTTAACATTATAACTATTAAAAAGTAATATTTAGCACCATTAAAAATCTTGCAATAAATAGCTGAAGTGTATATTTTGTTTGCCAATAGCTACCACAAAAGACTTGCAATGAATCTTTGCTGATAAAATGAAATGTGAATCATTTTATTTTCTACCTAGTGTTATCTGAATTCCTGCGAGTGGAGAGGAACCTTGATGCTCTTAATGTTCAAATGCATCAGCCACCAGCTGTGATCGAGCCGCTCTGTTGACTGCAGCTGGACATTCCTTAGGTGGTCCATGAGGCATGGCTCCAACAAAATCCATATTGGAATCCTTTGTTTCAGACATTGCTGGCACAGTAGAGGCTGCAGATTGGAAGATCAATCCCTTTTTGTTGTATGTGTACCTTGCCTTCAGGAAAGTTCACCTTTAAGGCCATCATATACTGTGGCCTTAAATCAATGTTGTGATTCTGCATTCTAGTCAATCTGCAGAGGGTTTGCAAGCTGCACAGACAGAAAGCAGATAGTTGCTGTAATGCCTGCTGTATTACTTATAATAAGTTTCACTGTTTTAAAACTAACCCATGGAGTTAATTAGTCCCCAAAATAAATCGATTACTAAATCATGATCATTACATGACATGGTAAACAGTTGTGGAAAACATCACACTGATGACAGCTCTTGTGCTTGAACAGTCAGCAAGAAAGTTAATCTGTGGGTGAAATAATGGCTGATAGACATAAATTGTGCTAAAATGGGCGAGACAACTCTCGTGCCTTTCTTTGTTACAACATTAGAGTCCATTGAAAACACAGCATATTGGTAAAGCAAGCAAATCTTTATTGATTTGGTTCACTTGTGAAAGGCAAGTCAGCAAGCGAATTGAATCAATAACCAGCAAGGAAAGTTCAAAGCCACATTGTCAGAATATTTGAAAATTAGGACAGTGCAAACCTCAAAACAGAAGTTAGCTTGTCTAACAGCATTGCGAGCTGTGTTTTGTAGATTCAGGTGTATCTGATGCAGAAAAGGAACCAATTCAGATTTGTTTAGCAATTAAGAATGACGATGTACTCAAACTTAACCTGTCAGGATTAATAGCCAAAGAAAATAATAGAAAATAGAATAGAAAATCAATTCACAGTCAGATAAAACTCGTGTTCATTGACTAGTATTCATCTCATATCAAAACAAAGGCTTATTGTGTTGAAGAGTTAATGAAGGATGGACATACTATGAAGCAATCTTCATAGCTCAACTTCGGTTTGATGTAATCCTCACAAGTCATGAAGTTTACATGTACTATTCAGACTTGACATTTCACACAACCATTGGAACAGCCAAACATAGCAAGACATGTAAAAGGTATGCTCAAAGGAAATGCCCAATTATCCGTCAAATTTGCAAGGCTTGTGACAGAAAAAGCTACTGGCAGACCACAGCAAAGGCCTATGCAGTTAAAAAGAGCCATGCACTCAACCAAACACACTGCACCAAAGAAACACTTCCAAGTTACAATAAAGAACATTTGATCTCCAGCTACAGATATGAAGAACAAGTACCCACTGATATGGGATGTAATGCCAAAATATACAAATGTAAAATTATCACATTTCAGTTATGCAACATATAAGGTTAATAGGATCAATAATTCCTCTCAGATATTGCTGATGTTCTATATCGTAGACACTGCTAGACCAGCAATAGCAGGTGCACAGGCATGCCATGATATCACACATACAACAGAAACTGCAAGAAAATATTCAAGAAATGCTTACACAACTGAACATAGAAGAACCAACACTTCCCTATCTTCTGAGCTGGCACAGCTCATGACTCAGTTCTGTACTGTGGAAGGTTTAGGAGTTGGGAGGTCATGTTGAGGTTGTACAGGACATTGGTGAGGCCACTTCTGGAGTACTGTGCACAGGTCTGGTCGCCCTGTGCGATATTATTAAATTGGAGAGGGTTCAGAAAAGATGGTCAGGGATGTTGCTGGAGCTGGAGGGTTTGAGTCATAAAGAAAGGGTGGATAGATTGGGACTCTTTTCACTGAGTGTGGGAAGTTGAGAGATGACGTTATAGAGGTTTATAAAATCATGAGGGGTACAGATAAGGTGAATAGCAAAAGGTATTTTCCATAGGGTGGGGGAGTTCAAAACCATTTTTTAAGGTGAGGGGAGAAAGATTTAAAAACGGCAAGACGGGCAACCTTTGCACAAAGAGGGCGGTAACATTTAAAAGACAGTTGCATGAATAGGAAAGGTTTAGAGGGGTATGGGCCAAACACAGGCAAGTGGGATGACTTTGGTTTGGCAAACTTGGTCAGTATGGACAAGCTGGACCAAGGGGTCTGTTTCCGTGCTGTATAATTCTATGACTCATAGAGGAAGAGAGTCGATAACTAGCTCATAATAAACCCAGGATTGAGAATAACACCATTGCGATGGTTAAATCTTTAGGGGATACTCTGCTCAGCTCATGAAGATGAATGAAAGAGCTGGACGGGAATGAGCAGAAGTGGGATGAACTGAAAGCTCTCAGTCATCAATCCAGTGAAAAGAGTGACAGTTTACAGGAAGATCTGTATTTTATGTACATATTAAATACAGATTAGGGTGAGCAGGATAAGCCACAGAAACATTGGTCTGCGTTCAAAGCAATGTTGGGAAAAAACAGCTCTGCAAAATAGGCATAGAAGTGTAACTCACACAGTTTTGAGGTGCAAATGACTCATGACAGAAATAAATGCTAGCAATGATACTCTCGTGAAAGCATACAAGCTGGACAAAGAGGAATCCAATCAACATTGGAAGCAACATATGAAAGAGATTCACATTTCAAAGAAAACAAAAAGGAAAAACAAAAGTAAAGTTAATGAGCTTGGACAATTAGAACAGGTTATGATGCAAGAAATATAGTGGAACAACAGAACGTTGAAATTCTGATTGGATTAGAACAAAACAGAGTGCAAAACCAGAAACTTCAAAATGAGCTCAAATCTCTTACAAACTAAAAAAAAGCCGTAAGATTTGAACCACTTGAAATAGCTTTAAACAAAGTCAGTCAATGGCTAATCCGGAGAAAACCCTAGCTGATGCATATCAAGATGGGAAAGTTCAAAACAGCAACTGTAGTGCAGGAAAGAAAATGCTGACAACTCAACAGGAATGATAGGATCGATGACAGTGGCAATCAGTGACACCTCAAGGTAAAGTCACCATCATAAGATCTGGATGTGTCAGCAAATGACCCATAAGATATTAACACTCATAGGCTCACTTGGTTGTGTAGGCTTTTATTGCTACCTTCACTGATCTGTCAGGATTATTCTGGATATCAATAACCAAAGGCAGTCCCAACAATGGGATGTACTCCAAAATACTGCAATAATACTAACACATCACAAGCTTAACCACAATGCTTACAATTGCAAGTGACTCATTTGTTTGGACTTGTCCGAAGTTAAGACTGAAATAGAGGGTCAGCCTGCTCTGTCCCAACCTCTGGACATTGATCAAATAACTCCTGTTCCTTAGCTAGCAAGCTATCACTCTGAGGCACATTCTCTTATACCCATTTCCACTTATGCAGCCTGAGTGATCAATCCTTGACACTGTCTAGTCTTTGCCAATTGATTAGTTGACCATTGACAAACATCACTAGTGTGTCATAATCACCCCAGTCTGGTTGCTTTTCATTCATTAGAATATCTGCTTGTTATTTATGAAAGAATGCTTATCTTTTTATTTTATTAAATCTTGCTCCCAGACCAGCTTGCTCAGGTTGCTCGTAGAAGTTAAGTCGTTGCAGCTTTTGTGTCATCGAATCAACCATATAATATTTACACAGCATGACCCAGTGGTCAACCACACTTGGGTTTACTGACAAATAGTTAATTATCACATCTGGTACCTTGCTTCTGGGCTTACCAGGAGGTGTCCAAATATATTGTGTCACCCTCTGGGGTTAGAACACTTATTCTGAACACATATATCCTTTAGAAAACACAAAAACCACTTAATTCACATCCCAGCAAAGACCTTTCAACAGGGCAAACTTCATTTTTTTCCCCCTATTTCAGCTGACCCAGCAAATGTAGGGTTACTACATGAAGATATGCAATGTCTAAGTGCCCATCAATCGGCTTTGGATTTGCATACTTTGGTACAGAAATCAACTGGTTGCTGTAATACCTGCTTCATACCTTTTAATGTGTTTTGTTGTTCTAAATAAAATAATCCATGCAGATAATAAATAAACTAATCCTAATGATAGATTCATTATTAGACAATTATCATTAACATGACCCCTTTCACAGGCAGAGTAGGCAGTAGTGTTTTCTGAACAACAGATGGGCAATGTACATGTTGATCTTTGTATTGTGCTGTCATGTAAGATAAATGATCTCAAACTGGTGCACAGAATGAAAGAGGCCTGTTTCTCACTCTTGGCCTTAATCTTTAAAGTACTGCAGCTGCTAGAGAAAGATGAGGCTGGATTTACTAGAGATGCAAGAAGTAGATTTCTGGTTAAGGGGTTGGAAGGGTGGGGGTGATAAGCAGTAAAAGAATCTTACAGGGGTATCACATCAGATTCCAGACTTAAGAAAAACTATCCCCAAGTAACTTGGAGATGGGTTTGGCAAGTTGCAGGAATTCTGCCTACTGCCATGGGAAGACAATTAGACAATTTAAAGTCAATTATACGTGAGACCACTAGAATTTAGTGGTGGCTCGGAGATTAATCAGGATTTAGGCAACATTTGTTTGCTTCCTGAAAGCTCCCCAGCCATTCCTGCTGGGTTTCCCTGTGGCCTTGCTGTGGGGTGGCAGTGCTGGCACTTGGTGCCTGATCAAGGGACCTAGCATCAGAAAATTGTGGTTGTTGATAGCCATCGCACTGCGCTTTTCTCCAACCTGCCACAGAGCCCTTTACAGATGGCCAGTCCTGCTAACCATGATGTGATGCTTTCCCCTAAGAATGTTACTTTACCTGAAGTAGAAATTCTTAGGTTATCCCCCACAATATACAAAACTGGGCTAGTCGTAAGCTGGTAGACTATGATAGGACAGCATTCTTTCAGTAAAATGCTATCCTTCAATTGATCTCCAGAGTGAAATGGAGTCTGAGATCTTTATACACTCAGGTCACATGTTATGATAACGTGTTGATACATCTCTTAAAGTACACCGACCATGAGACAGAACACAGCTTCTCCCCATGACTCCCATTGCAGCCTCACTCATGTGTGTCCTGGCACTCTGCCTTGAATTGGGAAGCAGCTTTCTGGGGCAGGATTTCTCCCTTCCAGGGGGCAGTAAGCACAAAGGAAGCCTGATGCTGACCCATGAGCCATCACTGTGTCAAGGCTCCCTCTCCGAAATGATGCAGGATTCCTGTCGGTTCTCCCAACTGTTGAGGGAGGCTCCGGAAAAGAATGCAGCCCGTTGTCTCCAATAACTTGATCTCATCTTACAATAAATGTCATATCCAGGATTGCAAAGAGAATTTTTTGATTTCTCTTTTTGTCTCACTGAGGAGTTTCTTACAATGAAACACCAAGAAGTTAGATAAATATTGATAAGAAGTTTTATACATTTAAAGATCTTTCAAAAGTCACTTCATCTTGTTAAAAATGTCAAGGAGCTAAAATCCATTTAAGAGTCAGTTAAGCGTTGCTATAAAGTTATATTAACAAATAAAATTCAACATTTAGAATGTCTGCACTTTCGTCTGAAAGTTCCCATGTACTGTCTCCTTCAACAGAATTAACCTTCCCATGGAGGCTCTGTACTTATTACTAGCAGCTCTAAACAAAGCTGAAATAAAAGCCCGTATTCATTGTAGGTAATTCACCCAAACTGAAGATCTGCTGGTTCATGCTATTTTGAAAGAGAGAATTGTGCAGTCATCAGTGGAGGTTCTGGCAGAGCACAGTCTTGCATACTAGACCTACCAAGCCAGTTTTCAGCATAAATACAAACATGCAGGTCAAAAGTTGCAGAGAGAATGCAACCTTTAACAATGGAGAATTTCCCAGTGTTCACTGCTATTCGGACTGCAAAGTCAAGCCCATTTCATATTGTTAGCCAAGAATGTGGTAATCCCCAGGACATCTGACTTGGGAATCTAGCTTAAGAACATCAGAACTAGGAGCAGGAGTAGGCCCTCTGGCCATTTGAGCCTGCTCCACCATTCAATATGATCCTGGCCTCAGCTCCACTTACCCGCTCTCTCTCCATAACCCTTAATTCCTTTACTGTTCAAAAAAGTTATCTATCTTAGCTTTTAAAACATTTACTGAGGGAGCCTCAAATACTTCCTTGGGTAGGGAATTCCATAGATTCACAACCCTCTGGGTGAAGAAGTTCTTTCTCAATTCAATCCTAAATCTGCTCCACCTAATTTTGGGGCAATGTCCTTTTGTCCTACTTTCACCACCAGTGGAAACATCCTCTCCACCTCTATCCTATCTATTCCCTTCTTAATTTTATACGTTTCAACAAGATCCCCCTCATTCTTCTAAATTCCATTGAATATAATCTCAGTCTACTCAGTTTCTCCTCATAAGCCAACCTCCTCAACTCCGGAATCAACCTGGTGACCCTCCTCTGTACCCCCTCTCATGCCAGTACCTCCTTTCTCAAGTAAGGAGACCAATATTGCACTCAGTACTCCAGATGTGGCCTCACCAGCACCCAATACAGCTGCGACATAACCTCCCTGTATTTAAATTCAATCCTTTCAGCAGATTGAGGTGCAGGCATAATTTCAATCCATTAAGTTATAACCATAAGACCATATGAAATAGAAGCAAGAGTAGGTCATCTGGTCCCCCCAAGCCTTGCTCCACCATTCAATGAGATCATGGCTGAAAAAATTGACTAATTTCACATATTTTGTCATATATCTATCTCTCCAAAGATCTTAAGATAATCAAAAATCTCAGACGGAGTTCTATGGTGCACAAGATCAGGAAACCTTGAGCTCACTTAATTATCAGGGCTGCAAAATTTTGATTTCCTAATGGCGGGTTGAGATGCAGCAATAAATTCTGTGGCATGATTGTAGTATGTCGAAAGTTAAGCCAGTCTGTGATGGATTTATTTTTGAAATACGTTTGCGTGCTATGAGTACCCATTAATGTGAAACAGTTTTCAATAAAGTCCATCCTTCAAGACAAAGTAATTGGCATATGAAAATGTGAGTTCATAATCATGTTAGCTTTGAGCAGTTGCATATGAGTCAGCGGCTTTTCTTGTTTAATTCTGAGGCAGAAGGGAATGGAGCAGGCGGATGGAAGGTTGCATGGAAGCCTGGGAACAACAAGAGTGAGTCAGGGGTGGGGGGAAGTAGGTTTGGGGACACATAGGATTGCAGATGAATCCAGGGACTGTAGAGGTTGGAGTTGAGGTGGTGAGCTGTGACAGTCAGTGGAGGAAGAGCCAATAGGGCTGTGTTAGAATTGTCCAAACATTGGTTATTGAGTCATTGTGGTACAGCATGGAAACAGACTGGTCTAGCCAGTCCATGCTGACCATAATCCCAAACTAAACTAATCCTACTTGCCTGGTATGGGCACATATCCTTCCAAACCCTTCCTATTCATGTACTTATCCAGGTGCCTTTTAAACATTGTAACTGTGCCTATCCTCAGGAAGTTAAAAATCACTCAACACCAGGTTATAGTCCAACAGGTTTAATTGGAAGCACACTAGCTTTTGGTGCGACACTCCTTCATCAGGTGAGAAGACTTGCCCATCAAGTCCCTTTTAAATCTCTCTCTTTTCACCTTTAAAATCTGTCCCCTAGTCTTGAAGTCGTCCATTCTATGGAAAAGACACCTACCATTAACCCTATCTATGCCCCTCATGATTTCCTTCTCAAGTTTCAAGTTCACCCTTGACATCCCAAATACACCTGCTGAGATTGCTCTGTGACAATGCTCTTTACAATGCATAGACGGGAAAGCCAGGCAAGCATGCACTTTCAGCAGAAATTCCCACAGAATGTTGTGTAGAAAACTGGATACTAACATGAACATTCAATAAAGAGGCAAAACAAAATAAAAGCACCATTGTTTCTTCCACAATAAAAGAGATGCCATTAAAATCAACAATGTCAACTAGGAACTTTACCTGTTCATTGAGCTCTCTGACTAAAGTTGTCTCAACAAATAACAAGGATTAAAGTGAAATAAATGCTATGTGAAATATTCACAAGTGAAATTTAATATTGAAATACACCCATGCCATTTTTGTGATCTCAAGTCTTATGCTAATGGCAATATAATTGGGTAGAAAAGTTATGGCCAAGATGCAGAGAACCTTGCTGTTTGATCTCTTAAATAGGCTGCCTGGAGAGACAAACAGTACTGTCATCAATGTAAAACCTCTCTAGTATTAAATTGAATGTGTTTTGCAAACTGGCTGCTCACATTTAGACTTTAATTATAAATGCATGGGAAAAGGCAAGAAGATAAATAATGGAAGTAATGCACAGCTCCGATTAGCTGTGTGCTCTTGACAAAATTCTGGCCTTCATTTTTGATGAAAAGGTTTAAAAAGTTAACTGTTTCTCTCTTCACAGATGCTGCCAGACCTGGGGAGTATTCCCAATATTTCCTGTCTTTACCTCTGTAACATTTTTTGAGAACTGCCCAGCTGTTTCTCAGTATTCCTGGCAAAATCGCTAAACCACATAGACTTCCAGAACGACGCACCAGTCACTTGCAGAATGGAGATGAGCTCTCTCAGTGTTCTCTGATGCCAACGAAACTACTTCCTCATTTTCGAATGACTTTGAAACTAAGGAATTGATTCTTGCACTCTTTCTTTTCAGATATAGACAAAGATGTTGAAGTTACTGCGGCCAACTTGAAATCAAATCCGACTTTACTATCATCTTAATAGCAAACCCCAAAACCAGTTATATATTGCACTGATACAAAAGTAAGGAGAAAGTGAGGACTGCAAATGCTGGAGATCAGTCGAAGAGTGTGGTGCTGGAAAAGCACAGCCTTCATCAGGGCTTATGCCCGAAACATCAATTCTCCTGCTGTTTGGATGCTGCCTGACTGGCTGTGCTTTTCCAGCACCACACTGGTATGAAGGTAAGCAATCAAGAGCAAGGAAAAAAGGCTGGTATTCCATCCTGCCAGATAACATCCTGCCAGATAACATCCTGCCAGATAACATCCTGAATCCATGACAATGGCTGGAATTACATGCTCATCCTGGAGAGGTTTTGAAGCCAACAGGAGCTATACAATTAGGTGAGAAATTACAAGGTAGAGGTCTTGCTGCCTTCCTGCCTCCCTATTCTATCACAGGAGGGTTCACAAATGACCTTCCTGCCTGGGGGCCAATTGAGGTTTCTAAGTGCCCATTTAATTGCTCATCCCATCCCACTGGTATTTAAACAGCAGCAGATGGGGCATTAACTGAACGAAAGGGTATAGATATATTAAACTGGCATTTCAGTCATTTTTGACCATATTTTTTTGTTGTATTGTAAACATACATCACTTAGTCATAAGTCCTTGTGCCAAAAAGAAATAACTTTGCCCAAAACTCAACACTGGTTTCAATGGGTTTCTCAGTGCAAATCTCCATACCCGAGATTTTTGAACTGCAGGAGGATGGAAAGAAGTCAAGTTTATGAGTTGTTTTGAGCTGTGTATTATGCCTCATGTATCTAGGCAAACAAAACAACATCTTCTATTTTAAGAGACAATTTTAACTTAACCCAGCTGTCGGATAACTCACCAGATCAGATGCAATCCTGTTTTCGCCTCCCTCACGATTTGACTGTCCATTGAAGCCAATGGGCAGTAGATCCAGTGCCTTCTTAAGCCAGTGTTTCATTTGTTCCTCTGGGTTTCCTGCCTTAGTGTTAGGTTAAAACCACCACCAATTCTATTTGCTCCTCTTCCCAAAGGGAAGTAGAACAGTAGACATGCAACTAGTAATGTGTGCAAATGCACCAAAGTGCCCCAATTACAGTCAGGCAAACCAGGGAGACAAACAACCAACATTTCCTGAAGTCGCCTGAGTCGGGAATTGAACCCGGGTCCCTGGCGCTGCGAGGCAGCAGTGCTAACCACTGTGCCACCGTGCCGCCCGTAAATTACAGTCAGGCAAACCAGGGAGACAAACAACCAACATTTCCTGATTTACTCATAATGTTGAAAGTTCTGAAACTTTGGAGTGATGTTTCAAGCAATCTGAGAATGAGGAGACAAAATGTGGAACAAAATGTGAATCCACCTCTTTACAGCCCTTAATATTCTGAAGGGATCGCTGACAGGCAATCCAAACACTGTATGAATTACAACACACTAAAGGAGTCAGGTTAGAACTGATAGACTGAGTTTAGGCTCCTAAATCCTGTTAGTTTAACCCCAGTGCATCTGTACATTGTGGCAGAACCACAAATATACTGCATGCAAGAACTAAATTTCAGTGGAAATAGGGCCTGGAAATGTGATCCACTGCATTAGGAAAGCACCAAGTATTATTTTTGGATCTTTTGACCATTTTTCTTTCAACTGGGACATCCATTCCAGAACAATTGGCTCTATCACTGCAGCAAGAAACTGAGAGAATCCTTTTAGTGATGGCAAAGGGCTGAAATCTAACACCTAACCATCACACCACATGAGTCCTCATAAATACAAGTGATAGTAAAATCCTTTCATTATGCAGTGAACAATCTTAGTCTCCAATCAATTATATTTGAATATTTTAACAACTGAGCAGTTTTTTTTTCCAGAGTATTTATTCACCATCTGTGGTCCATAATGCATTCCCTGATGTCATATGAATAATGTGGCACGGTATCAAATGCCAATTAGATTCAGACTCAGGTATGACAAAATCCTCAACCATAATATTAATCAAAACATTATAAAAAGTAAAAGATCAGCTAGTTATTTTAAAATATCCAGATCCAAAAATATTCATGGCAACCTCATCTTATAGTAACTCTGAAAAGTACAGATGGGGGATGTCAATAGCAATAAATACATATTGTAACTAGGATTGAATATTGTCATTTCATAAACCAATATTTTGACATATGCTTCCCTCTCTCACAGATAGGAAATGTATTATATTCCCTCAGTTGTAATCTGCTGTACTACAACAGCGTCCTGTTAAATACAAATACCAGATAAATCACTGAATGTACTTTATCCATTAAAAGAGGATACAGCTTTGCATGTTTCAAACTGCTACAGGGTACCACCACTGCAGCTAGCTTTCTTGTCTAGTATAGCCCTTCACAAAGGTCAAAAACAATTGCCCATTCCTCTTATTAAAATAAAGATGGAAAATGTTGATGATTGCTGTGCCCAGCAGCTAACTTCATCATCTGTAGCTGTTTCAACATATGCTTCCCAGATAATGAAAAATGTAGCATTAAACATGGTGGCAGATTGAATCTTGTTCCAGGGTAAATATAGCAAGTCAATTTTTTTATAAACTGTTTAATAATGAATTGCAAATGCCATTGCAGACAGACAATGATGTTATTACATAATACGTTTTCTGCAGATTATGTTCTCATAAATGCAAGTGATAGTAAAATCCTTTCATTATGCAGTGAGCAATCTTAGTTTGCAATCAAATGTATTTTAATAATACAGCAGGCTTTTTTTCCAGAATAAGTATTCACCATCTGTAGCCCATAATACAGTCCCTAATGTCACATGAACAGTGTGCCACCATACGAAACAGAATTAGATTGACTTTTGCCCATATCAGCTTCCAACTTGCTAAAATAGTCCCCAGTAAAAAGGCTGCAATGACTTTTTTTGACTTCTTGTTACTTCTGGTCTTGATTCTTCACTTGCACATGATGATTTAAGGAAGCAGATAGCTTGCATGTGCAAGACTTCCACTTCCTGCAGACTGTCTTTTAGTCCATACTACTGGCAGGCAAGGACCCCTGTTGCTTCACCATATCAGAGTTTGCACTGATGGTTTTCTGGGTCATTAAAATTATTTGCAAGCAGCTTGATGAGTTTGCTGAGGGGAAACAAAAAGGCAATGGGAGCCAAAACAGCAGAATCTCTTTGTTGTAAGCATTTAGCGAAAGTCGCCATTGGTATTCCTGTGCAATTTCTCTCTGCTGAGTGCTAAAAACCAACAGCATTCTAACAGGGCTTAATTACCTTGTCAATCATGAATGAAGATGTTTAGCGGGAGGTCATCCTATGTTCTTAACCCTGTCAAATTCCACACTCATGCTGCAACAACTGCATTTGTTTAAATATAAATAGAAAAACTGCCGATGCTGGAAATCCAAAATAAAAGCTAAATATGATGGAAACACTCTACAATTTGTGCATTGTCAATGGAAAGTGAAGCAATGTTAATGGTTAGATTCTACTATTTGAGTCAGGGTGCAGGTGTTTGCAGGTCAGAAGCCTCTTAAACACGTGTGGCAGGACTTGTGGTATAGAGCTGGAAATGTGTTGCTGGAAAAGCGCAGCAGGTCAGGCAGCATCCAGGGAACAGGAGGATCGACGTTTCGGGCATAAGCCCTTCTTCAGGACTTCAACACATTTCCAGGACTTGTGGTATCACCTTGAGTCATGCAGCCATTTAACACTGGGTGTGCATGTGAAACAATCAACTCCTGCTAGTGGCTAGGAGGAAGTACTGAAAGCACACTTGAGGGTGTTAACGGTAGTCTGCAGCCATCATTTTGCTGCACAGATGAAAACCTGAAGGAAGAGTGTTACACAAGGCTGCATGACAGGTTAACCCAAAGAAGGGGGACTCTATTGTTTAGTGATGCCTCCAGGGATGCTCCTGAGGAGAAAGGAAATACTTCCCAGGTGACAGGAAGAAGAGAGCCCTCATGATGAAATCTGAGCCAGTGGTGACCAAAGACATTAACAGCTTTGGGGCCACCACTAGGACGTGAATCGCTTGTATGGAATATAGGTGCAGTGACAGAAGCACCTCAGAGACAGAAACACCTCAGAGACTTTGCGAGGCCTGGCAAGGTGAGTGGCCTTCATGTGTCAAGTGACAGACCATGAAAGATACATGCACAGGAATCCAAGAAGGAGAATTCTTAAAGTCCATGGTTGATCCTTTGCAGACAATGTATTTTATTTATTTATGGGATATGAGTGTTGCTTGCCCATTCCTAGTTGTCATTGAGAAGGTGTTTGTGAGCTGCCTTTTTGAACTGCAGCTGTACACGTGCTATGGGTTGACCCACAATGCCCTTACAGAGGGCATTCCAGGATCTTGACTCAGCAACGTGAAGGAACGGCAATATGCATGGACTCTCAGCCACATTGCGAACTCCTGGCCTGGGGAGCCTCTGAGGGGAAGCCTGCGCGTACTCCCAGCTTTAAGAACCTTTAGGCTGGTGCGGATTGGTGGCGAGGTCCTGGCATGGACTGGAGGCCAGTGAGGACTCATCTGCTCTGTCTTTTCTACTTGGAAGGAATGTAATTCTGAATTATTTATTTCTTTATTCTTTATTCTTCTAATATTTTCCTATAATTTTCTACCTAGGTATCTTTGTACCTAACCTGGTGCTATAAGCAGTGATTTTGTAAAATTCTCACTGTTGTCATGTGAAAAAACGTGACAATAAACCTAATATTGATTCTGATAGACTTCAAAGTCAGGATGATGACTGGCTTGGAGAGGAACTTGCAGATGGTGTTGTTTCCATGTATCTGCTACCCTTGTCCTTCCAAGTGGAAGTGCTCATGGGTTTGGAAGATGCTGTTTAAGGAGCCTGGGTGAATTTCTGCAGTGCATAGTGAACACTGGTGTATTGTTGGCGAGGGAGTGAATGCTTGCAGTTGTGGTACCAATTAATCATTAACTGTCAGACTATGCTCCTGCTTCATCATTAGTGGAAACTGTGCACTCACAAGGGTCATCCAGTGTCTGATGTTCTCGACTGCCCAGCAGGATAGGTCCTAGGGAACATACTGTTGTGCTCCTCCCAAGCATCTGAAGTGCATTTTCAAAAGCCTGCTCAAATGGTGATGGATTTCCTTCATGTAAGGCACTCTATACCTGCTGATGCAACTGAATCGATATGATATACTCATCATTAAATGGTCACATTTGCATGCTTTAAATATGCATGCAGAGGGACTCCACTTTGGTGCAAACACCCATGTCTTCATGGAGGAAGCTTGACATCCAGGTTCTATCCATGAAGGGTCTCCAGTGCATTAAGCAACTGAGGCACTTGTGATCAAGTAAGGAAGACATATGGCAGTTTCCCAGGAATCTAGTGCACACTTTTACAATGTCCACAGATGACCTTTCCTGATGAAGGGCTTATGCCCGAAACATCAATTCTCCTGCTCCTCGGATGCTGCCTGACCTGGACAGCTCTTCCAGCACCACATTCTCAACTCTGATCTCCTGCATCTGCAGTCCTCACTTTCTCCCTGGTGACTAAAAGCAACTGGCTGCCCTGAAAATGACTTGATGGCGACTTACATGCAGTCAGTGATCCTCTGATTCAAGAGGGAAACACACCACCAGCTTCTCAAGAGCAACAAGCAAGGGACAATTTAACAGGCGAAAGTGGGTACTGCAGATGCTGGAGATTAGAGTCAAGATTAGAATGGTGCTGGAAAAGTACAACAGGTCAGGCAGCATCTGAACAGCAAGAAAATCAAAGTTTTGGGCAGAAGCCTTCATCAGGACCCACCCAGCGATGCCCACGACTGAATAAAAAGGAAAGCCTTTGCCCTCTCAGCTGGACTTGCACTATCTGTCTGAATCTTTGGTACTTACCCGCCTTTATAAACTTTGTATTGCCAGCTGGTTGATGAATCGATGGGCAGCAGATTGGAAAATCTCGGGAATGCCTCCATGCGCTTGCTGGAACGATTCCTTAGGGAAAGGCTCTTTGCTACGGTAATCTTCAATGCCGTGAATAATGGGAAGCTGCTACAACTGACTGTTTTCAACATCTGCTCCAGCATTCCGAATAGGTCAGTGGCTACTTGTCATGGTACAGACCACCTTCAGAGACACTGGTTTTCCAATAGATCCATGGAGTTGAGCCAGTATTGGCAGACTGTGTGCTGGTAACACATTGTTCAAATCTGCAACTGCACCTCCACTCCCGTCCCATGGTCAAAGCTGCAATGCATTGTGTTGCTGATGCTCCTGTTGCAAAGCTCCCCCTCTTCATGCTGAAGTTGCTCTCTCATCTTTCTTCCTGACTGAAAAATGTGCCCTTTCAACCCTCAATTCCCTTAGTCTCTACCACTCTTTGGTTTACATCCCTTTGAGTAGCTTCCATTTGCTGCTTCCCATTGTGAGGAATTATAATAACAAGGGAAGACATAGTAAGGTATTTATCATCTTAAAAAAATGGAAACATCACCAGGCCTGGATGAAACACATCCCAGGCTGCTAAGAAAAGGAAACAAAATAAAAAACCAGCCCAGACCATTATGGTCCAATTGTGTTTGGTTATAACATGGTGCAGGAGAACTGGATGTGTGCCAACATGTTCAAAATGGAAGAAGGAATAACAAAAAGTAGCTACATAACTACAAGTCAAATTATGGTGATGGGCAAGTTATTGGAAAACTTTCGGAAATAAAGTGTAAATCATGATTTAAAAAGATTAAACCAGCTTGGATTTGTTAAAGCATGGTCATGTCTGACTAACAGGATTGAATCTATGCAGGAGCTAAAGAGAAGAGACGATGGGAATAGCACATTTGAAGCCATCTACATGGATTTTAGTAAGCCCTTAAGGTTTCTCACAGCACGTTGAACAGATGGTTAAAGGTCTATGGAACTCAAGCAGAAGTGGCAGATTAGATCCTAAACAAACTCAGTGACAGAAAACAAAGTAAGTCAGTGAATGTTTTAGTGACTAAAATGCTGTTTCCAGTTAATTTCCACAGGTTTAGCACTGAGTCCCTGACTTTATATGGTGTATTTCAATGATTCAGAGTTAGGATGCATGGTTTAGAAATTTGTAGATCAGTGGGTGATGAGGGAGAAAATTGTAGATTGCAGGAAGATCTTAACAGACCAGCCAAAAGGGCAGTAAAATGGGAAATGTGATTCAACCTATAGAAATTGAGGTGATAAACCTGCAATGCAAATGAGAGAATCGACTAAAATTGTAAAATTCTGAGAAGTGTAGAGATACAGCTGGACCTTGGAGTGCATGTCATTCATCACAAGAAACATATTCTGTTATTGGCTGAAGTCAAGTATGTAAGAGCAGCAAAGGATGTTACAACTGCATAAAACTCTGGACTGTAGTTGGATGGCCATATACCATTAGCATGTACTGCATGAAAGGAAGGATGGAATTGTACAAATGTTGGGATTGAGGAGTTTTATGAAGATGCTGTCAGAAAAGTTTTACCCACAAGGCAAAACTGGATAGGCTGGGCTTGTTTTTGTTGGAAAACAGGAGGCTGAGGGGAGATTTAATTGAGATGTATGTATTATGAGGGACATTGAGAGAGTGAAAAAGAAAGATTTATTTCTGTTGGCAGTCAGATCAATAACAGGGGGAATGGTTCAAAGTAATTGTTAGAATGATTACACAGGATTTGAGAAGTAATTCTCTCACCCAGAGGTAAACAGGCCTTAGAAATCACTGCCTAAAAGGGTGGTAGAGGAATAAACTACCACTGTATTTACATGAAATTTAGAATAGACTTGAGGTGTCATAACTTACAGGGATGAGGGAATTTGTTTGGATAATACCTTCTCAGCAGTGCTGGCATAATGGATCAAGTGCCCTCTCTCTGTGCTGAAAATCCTATTATATTTCGAAGGAACAACAAGCGAGGTGTAGACAGGTAAAAATTCTATTCAGTGAAGCTTCGTGTGTGCTCTCAGAATGGCAGCTCATTGGTTTATTGTCTGTTGATGCATCGCCATTGGCTGTTTCTCTTGACAGTGGTTATTTGCCATTGACTTCCAATCTGAGGGGTAGAATGAGGAAGGCAGGTGCTAAGTTTAACCTAACCATTCTAGGAAACAAGCCAGCATGGTTGGTATTAGTCTGAAGCTCATGCTAACCACATTACAAACCGAGCTAATCATCAGGAAGTTTCAAGAACTTGAAAGATTCATTCCATATTTTCGAGAATATTGCGTCCATGCAGTAATGATTCTATTTTAAATAGAATAGCTGTTTGAAAATAATACAAAGAAAAATGCAATACAATTGCAATTAGAGATTTTGTATGCAAACCCAGTAAAACTTGGAATATTTATCCTGATGCTTCATGCATTAAATCTTTCTCCCTCCCTCCCTCCACAGATATACTAATCATCTAACGAAGCTAGTGTAATTACATATTTATGATGATTTCTAGATGCTTCACATTAATGTCCTCTTGACTTTGCTGACCCACTCAAGTATAATCTGCTTTTAGGTAATGGTTTCATTCCTCACAGGAAAATCCTTCCATTACAGCGACCATGTGTTTATTCTTTTCAAATATTACAGCTTTCAGCATCTGTCAACACTCTCTATCATTGCAGTGTAATCTGACAGATAAAATTTAGCATTTCTGAAGCTGTAGTCAATATGTCTCTCTATCAGCTTAGCAGATGGGGAGAGGAGCTCAGCAATCCCACACAGGCTTGCTTTTGCCACAACCTCACTTAATTCCACACAGAACAGGTATTTTCAGTAAAGGCCACATAATTTTAGTAAGTATCTGTAAATAATCTCATCCAAATAAAATAGGAGTGATTACAATTGAAAGAACATTAAACCAATGCAAATTAAAACAAGGCAAAGGGACATAATGCTGGTCAGATGGTAATAATGATCATGCCTCACATTTTGAGATGATTCAGTTAGTCCTTAATTTTGATGAAAGTGCAATGATATTTGCTGTCAGTGCAATGAGCTTATCTGTCATCACAAAGCATTCCATGAGGATATGTCACATCTTTCCTAAAGGAGATGACCCAGCTTTGGGAAGTTGAGAATGGAGCATCATCTCCTTCCAACTATTTAAATAATGAGTTCCTCTTCTTTCCTTTACATTTGCACTATCGGAACTGTGTAATTTGGGAAAGCTAAAGATGCTTATAATGAAACAATACAATTATTCAAAGAATAATTTGAATAAAATCACTGTTTGGCTGAAACTTCAATGGTCCTTCATGCTATGTCCCTTTCCAGGAAGTTGGGTGTGAGGATATGTGTCCATTAGAATAACAAAACCACTGAATTCTGAGTTCTGAACAATTGCTAACTTATTACATTCCTAATGAATTTGTAAATACTGTTATGAGAAATTAATTTGATGGATTGATAACTTTGTGAAAATAAAATAATACACAAAGAAAACCATGCAAACATTAGTTAAAAATCATACAATACCAGATTATAGCCCAACAGGTTCATTTGGAAGCACTAGTTTTCAGAGCGCTGCTGCTTTATCAGTTGGTTGATGAAGGAGCTGTGCTCTAAAAGTTAATGCTTCCAAACAAACTATAACCTGGTGTTGTGTGATTTTTAACTTTGTACAATCCTGTCAAACACTGGCACCTCCAAATCATACAAACATTAATGGCTTTTTTACTGATATGTTTTATTCTTTCATGGGATGTGATTATCACTAACAAAGCCAGCATTTATTACTCAATGCCTATTTCTCTTCAGAAGATTGTGATAAATCATCATCCTGAACTGTTGCAGTCCAAGTGGTTTAGAAACACCCTCAATGCCGTGAAGAAGGGAGTTCCAGTATTTTGACCAAGCAACAGTGAAGGAATGATTATTATATTTCCAAATCGGGATGGTGTGTGGTTTGGAGTGGAAATTGCAGAAGGTGGTAATACTATGCATCTGCTGTCCTTGATTTATTGGATCATTAGTGTTGAGGTTTGGAAATTGAGTGACTGTAGTGACTTTTATAGATGATACACAATACTGCCATTGTGTATTGACGGTGAAGGGAGTGACTGTTTAAGTTGCTGGACATGAAGCTGATAAAGTATTGAGAATCAATGGTAAAACCCTTCATTTTAAGTCTCCATCTTGCAATAATCATTTGTTTTATGAGTTCAAAATGGCAACTGCAGTCACAGTGACCATGACAATGAATTTGGGAATGTAAGACTCTTGGCATAACCTTGCAGCTACTCTTCCTCAGATGGAACATTTGTCACTTCCAATGAATAAAATATTGATCCATGCTTAGCTTTATCTGTGTTGATGCAAGAGAATTGCACAAGATGTAGAAACATTTTAAATCAATAGTTTTGTTTTGATCTATGAGAACACACTAAAATGTATTAATCATCTAATTTTAATTATGAGAACCTAATTAGAGCTAGAAACATTACATTGAGTAGGAAATGAAACATACGAAGTAGTTACATTATGGCTATAAAATACACTGCCCTTTTGCTAAATTCAGAGATCTCTCATTAGTTCATCTAGGGATATCTTGATTGATACTCTGGACTATAGATTATTGATCTCTCACTGGTTTAATCAAAATAAAGTAAGTTTTAATATTGAAATTTTTGTGTGGTCCGAGACTTTCTTCTTGAGTCAACAGAGCCATTCAAGTGGCCTGCTTTGTCCTGAATGGTGTCAAGCTTCTTGATTGTTGTTGGAGCAGCACTCAACCAGGCAAGTAGAGAATATTCCATCCCATTCCTGACCTGTGCCTTACAGAATGGTCAGACTTTGGGGAAATCGGTAGATGAATTTCTTGTGAAAGGCCTCTGGCCTGCTTTTGCATATGGCTGGTTAACTTCAGTTTCTGATCAATGGTAACCCTGGGATATTGATAATGGGATATTCAGCAATTGTATCCCTTAGAATGTCAAGGGGAGATAGCTAGGTTCTCTCTTATTGGAGACAGTTATTTCCTGGCACTGACATGGTGCAAATTTTATATGCCGCATACCAGCTAAAGGTTAACTTTTTTCCAGGTTCTGCTGTATATGGATATGGGCTGCTTTAGTTTCTAAAGAATCATAAATGGTGCTTAACACTGCGCAATCATCAGTGAGAATATCCATTTCCAACTATGTGACAGAGGATAAGTTCTTTATAAAGCAGCTGAAAGTGGTTGGACTGAGGATAATACCTTGAGAAAGTCATCACACTATGTCTGAAGAGGTTTATTAAAATAAACACGCTGAGCAACTTCTGTAGTGACATCCTGAGACTGAGATGATTGGTTTCCAACCGTCAATAATCATCGTCCTTTGTGCTAAATATGGCTCCTGGAGAGTTTTCCCATTACTCTGATTAGTTTTGTTTGGGCTCAATGTTGCACTCAATCAAATGATTCCTCGATATGAGGTCCATTCACTGTTACATAGAATTCAGAGGATTCATAGAAAAAAGGTACAGGAGTAGGCCCTTTGAGCCTGTACCACCATTCAATATGACCATGGCTTATCATGCAATTCCAGTATCCCACTTTCGCTTTCTCTCCATACCCCTTGATCCCTTTAGTCACAAGGCCACATCCAGCTCCCTCTTGAATCTATCAAACAACTGGGTCCCACCAGCTTTCCATGGGAGACAAGTCCACAGGTTCACAACTCTCTGAGTGAAGAAATTCTTCCCTATCCCAGGACTGAATGGCTTACCCCTTATTCTTAGACTGTGACACCTAGTTCTGGACTTCCCCAACATCTGGAATATTTTTCCTGCATCTAGCCTGTCCAGTCCTATCAGGATTTTATGTTTCTATGAGGTTCCCCCCCTCATTCATCTAAATTCCAGTGAGTACAAGCCCATTCGATCCGGTCCTTCTTGATATGTAGCAACCCAGGATTCAATCTGGTGAACCTCCCTCAAGTAACAAGATTGTCCTTCCTCAGACTAGGAGACAAAAACTGCGCATAGCACTCAAGATGTGGCTTCACCTGTATAACTGCAACAAGACATCCTTACTCTGATTCTGAAATCCTCTCACTATGAAGGCCAACATGCCATTAGCTTTCCTCACCACCTGCTGCACCTGCATGCCAACCTTCGGCAACTTCCAACATGACACACAGGTCTTGTTGCACCTCACCTTTTCCTAAACGACCACCATTTGGATAATAAACTGCCTTCCTATTTTTGCCACCAAAATGGTTAACCTTACATTTACCCATGATATGTGGGCATTTGGAAGGTACTTGCCCACACAGTCAGCCTGTCCAAGTCACCCTGCAGCCTCTTAGCATCCTTCTCACAGCGCATCCTGCCAGCCAGCTTTGTGAGTACAAACAGTGAACCCAACACCAGCCTTGGTATGATGTAGTCGAGAGCTCGCGAGAATCTGAGTATATGTGTCTGACTAGTAATAAGTACCAGATGTATTTATTCAATATATTGCTTTAATTGCATGATACTGTGATCTTCTGTAATAAATTCTGTGTCTTTAGCCTGGCGTCGGTGGTGGGCAAATTGTTTGGAGGGAATCCTGAGGGACAGGATGTACATGCATTTGAAAAGGCAAGGACTGGTTAGGGATAGTCAACATGGCTTTGTGCGTGGGAAATCATGTCTCACAAACTTGATTGAGTTTTTTGAAGAAGAAACAAAGAGGGTTGATGAGGGCAGAGTGATAGATATGATCTATGTGGACTTCAATAAGGTGTTCGACAAGGTTCCCCATGGGAGACTGGTGAGCAAGGTTAGATCTCACGGAATAAAAGGAGAACTAGCCATTTGGATACAGAACTGGCTCAAAGGTAGAAGACAGAGGGTGGTGGTGGAGGGTTG
>NC_057710.1:126014169-126034327 GCF_004010195.1 Chiloscyllium plagiosum
GGCTAAACAGGCTGGAGCTGTTTTCCCTGGAGCATCGGAGGCTGAGGGGTGACTTTATAGAGGATTACAAAATCATGAGGGGCATGGATAGGATAAATAGACAAAGTCTTTTCCCTGAGGTCAGGGAATCCAGAACTAGAAGGCATAGGTTTAGGGTGAGAGGGGAAAGATATAAAAGAGACCTAAGGAGTAGCTTTTTCACACAGAGGGTGGTACGTGTATGGAATGAGCTGCCAGAGGAAATGGTGGAGGCTGGTACAATTGCAACATTTAAAAGGCATTTGGATGGGTATATGAATAGGAAGGGGTTGGAGGGATATGGGCCGGGTGCTGGCAAGTGGGAGTAGATTGGGTTGGGCTATCTGGTCGGCAAGGACGGGTTGGACTGAAGGGTCTGTTTCCATGCTGTACATCTCTATGACTCTATAATTATGATCCTGCCTCACTAGTCACCTGATAGAGGAGCAGCGCTCTGAAAGCTAGTGCTTCTAAATAAACCTGTTGGATTATAACCTGGTGTTGTGTGATTTTTAAATTTGTCTACCCCAGTCCAACACTGGCACCTCCAATTTATTGCTATCATGCATTAAACATTCTTATTAACTAAGAACAGTGCCTCATCTATATGCAGTCAAAGTGATGTATTTTTTGCCACATCATTAGAGAAAGGAGGATCAGTGGCAGAAACCTACCTCAAAACATTTTACATTGGATCACATGCTTACAGGAATCATAAGGAGTCAATGGTGGCAAGCAACATAGTTCAACACAACCCTTAATTATATCTTTCTTCCCTCTATCCAAAACATTAGTGCTCCACAACTGGAAGGCGATAGTCAGCATAGTGCGCCTGTGCAGATTCGCAGGAGCCACAGCAACTGAAACTCTCTCTTTTTTAAAAGTTTTGCAACTTCAGTAAATGCCTGGTTGGAGTTGGCGGATTCCACATGGGGTCCAACAACAGTGGGTGGGCTGGGCATCTTCTATCAGTGGGGCTGGGGATGGTGTTTCCAATTTCAAAAATCACACCCAGCAGCAGTAGTGGAACCATAAGGCTGAAGTCCAGGGTACATATAACACAGATCCAGGAGGCTCTGGTAGGGGTGGGCTTTGGTGGGCATGACATAGTAGGGTATCTGGGGTTTGTCCAGGGTGGTCACTCCTGCTGTCTTGTCAGCACTACCCAGATTCCCCCCAAGCCCACTGCTCCCATGTTGTCAGAACCCTTCCTGTTTCTTAAGTCTTATTTGACTGGCCAGCACCTCAAACCAGACCTGATGTCAGCCCCTTGGGTCTTAATTCCAGGGGAAGCCCTGCTGGTGACCTCAATAAAGCTTGGATTGTCATTGGATTTGGTGCACCTTGTCTCAAGGACCCAGTGTGGATTTCTCGCTCCGACTGGCAAGTGAGACTTTGGCCTTCTCCACAAGATTCCGCTCTAGGGGCTGTTTCCCGGCCATACAATTTGACAGAAAACTTGTGAAAAAGCCTCCGGTTTCACTACAAAATTACACTTTCAGATGGACATTGTCGAGCTTAATTAACAATCTGTTTGATTTGAAGCTTCTTAAGCATACACATTGTCTGTAGCGGGCATTGAAAGTCAAGAAACAATATTAGCCTCCTTTCTCAGGAGAAATATATAGGAAAACAAAAGCGAGAGATAAACCCCGATCCCCCTGATTAGGACATCCAAAAGGAAATGGATGATCAATAGTATTAGCAAGGTATGATGAATTTAATTGGCAGTTCCACAAAATAAATGAGACAAGATTTTTCAATCAAAGGACTGCATTGTCCCGGAGTTACTTTGTCCAAGTCACTTGATATCTTTGATTGTATATCGTGCTGTAGAAGATAGAGCAGTTTACACCTTGGGCTTTGTGGAAAGTCACAGGTTTTCGATGCATTCCTCTGCTATCTGCGTTTGTAGGAATTTACAGTTTTGTGACGGAGATTTCAAGACAAAGGCATATTTTTTAAAGTGAGAGGAGAAAGATTTCATAAAGACATGAGGGGCAACATTTTTACACAGAGAGTGGCTTGTGTGTGGATGGATCTTCAGAGGAAGTGGTGGATGTGGATTCAGTTACAGTGTTTAAAATATATTTGCATAAGTATTTGAATAAGAAATGTTTGGAGGGATATGGGCCAAGCGCAGGCAGGTGAAACTAGTTTAGATTGGGATTATGATCAGCATGGATTGGTTGGACCGAAAGGTCTGTTTCCATGCTGCATGATTCTATGACTCACTGACTGCTTCTCTGTGGTAAAAGGAGATGAGCTGAAGCCTTCTCTGCTGGTAGAGCAACACTCAGTCACCTCCGTGGTGTACTACAAAATGAGAGATGGAGTTTATGCTTCCAGCAGCAGCAGCCAAGACACACAATAACTAAAGAACCAGAATGACTTTGGAAACCACCAGCTATTTGATCATTACTATGCTTTGAAGTGGCAGATGTGGCTGAAAACAGATTTTAATCACCACGTATTTAATAGGTGATACATGAATATTTCATCCATTAGTCATTGTGCCTTTAAGAGAATTGACTGCTAAAATAACCCTTACCTCCTCCTCTTCCTCATTCTTTCAGCAGTTTATCCTGCTCTGTATGGCCACTTTTAAATTTTCCAATAGTGCTCAATTCTGAGAGTAATCCTTTTACCACTGAAAACGTACATCACCACCTGCCCGCCTGCTCCCAGAAAACTATTTAAAACTTATGAAAACTTCAAAAATGTGAAGAATCATACCAATGGCCAGAATAAATAATTGAGCACCTAACCTGTAAGTAATTTATGATCCCTTCATCAAAATTGGTTTTGTCCTAGCTGTTTAAGTAATATTCTGTTCATCAGAGCATGGTTAGGAGAGAGCACAGCCTAGAACACATCATTTAAACATTGTCACCAAACCAGTGCTGCACACTGATGGACGTCACATTTTGCACGTTCTGCAAACTACCAGGAGCCCTTAAGTACTCATATTCCCTACCCAAGATGGTTGCATTTTTGGAAGTCTGTGAAAATATCTCAGACTTCATTTTCCAAGAAAGGAGGTCAATTAGCTCCTTAACAAATGGATGCCACTGGAAATTTATTCCTTTGAGAATACATTCTTTCACATGATAGATATGCTTCAGGCACCAGAAATGCACATTGAAGCAAAGATTAATGGGAGCCATGAGGATTTCCATAAATTTGATTTCCATTGACCAACTACCGATTTGTGCTCTCAACTTACCAGACAGGCAAAATGGTCAGGTCTACCAATCGAAACACACTGGAAGGAAAAAATGTCACAAAAATACTAGGGCAGTTGTGGTCTGTCAAAGGTGAATGTAAATTGTCAAGCTAATTTTACCCACCATTCCTTGCAAAAACAATGTGTTAGAAGCCTGAATGACAATTGCATAAATTGACCAAATTTTCCTGAACTTGCTCCTTAGCACCACCTAAATAAAGCTGGAGCTAGCTCAGTGTGAGGCATCTCAACTTCTTAATGGCAATGTCTCAAAAGACCATGTTCTGGGGTAGTAGGCGCCCGTCCAACTACCAGTAGTGGTGTGAATGTTTGGGCTTACATGGTCAGTGACAGTCACTTTAGTGGGAGGGGTGACTGAAAGGTATGGATGTGGCATCACCTCAGAAGCATTTTCATTAGCAGAGACAGCTTTTGATAGCTCACAACCTCTAAGCAGTTGTTTGACATGGCTAGAGGTCCTTATGAAACATTCCCACTCCAGAGCATCAAAGTCCTTAAGGTCATGCATTATAGTTGGTATTTGATTTCTCAACCCGGTTAATACACATGGAAAATGCTCACAACCATCAGTAACTATGGGAGGGCGGGGGGTGGAGGTGGGAGGGCTACATGGAAGTACAGGAAAATAGGAACATGAGTAGCCATTCAGTCATTTAAGTTTCTTCTATCATTCCGACTGACCTGGATCTCAACTTCATTTTCTTGCTTTTGCTCTATATCTTGAGAAGACAACATATTGCAATTCCATGCAACAGAGAGAGAAATGTAGTAATACAAACTAAGATTGTTAATGTTGTGGTGGGAGTAATGCTTCAGCACAAGCACAACAGGACTCACTACCATATTTTAAAGAGCCACTTGGAAAGAGCAATAAAATTAGTCTTGCCAAAGAGGCCCAAATTATGAAAATGGATAAATAAAAAATAGTGTTTTAAAAACTCTGTTCATGCACACCTCAATCTGCACTACAATAATAAAACAAGGGTACCGGTCCCTGGGCCGGCCTTTCATTAATGTCCTCAGGCTCATGGCTGGATGTTCCTTTCCCTCGTATCTGTCACCTTTTAATGGTTTTCCCATTCAGCCTGAGCAAGGACTGCTAATGAGGTTCAATTATCTGCTGGACCTCTCCAAAAACTTGCAAATATTTTTGTCACCCTATTGTGACACAAATTTCAATTATGCCAACCCGTTAAATGTTATTTCGGTGCAAATAACATACTGCCCCACCACTTGTTTGGTTTTTCGATCCATCCAGATCAACTAATGAGTTGGTTTCGAAAAATCGAGTAGAAACAGACCATTGCTCTTTTGACCTTGTCTATAACCTATCCATTGTGGTCTTGATGATAATTCTGTCAACAGAAGTCCTAGACCCAAAATTATTCTACATCACCTGCAAAAAGACTAACAATCTGTGGACTGAGAAAGATTCATTAGCTTTGTTTTATAGAAACTATAACACAGACCTAGGCCAGTTCACCCAACCAGCTCCTTACCAGCATTTACGCTCCATCTGACAGTCCTCCCATTTTCTTACAGCTGAATTTATAATGGCAATCAGCTGTTCCTTTCTCCTCCATACGCTGATCTAGTTTCCATTTAAATGCATCCATGCTTTCACTGCACCACTCCTTATAGTAACAAATTCCAAATTCTCCCCACTTTCTGGAAAAGGTCACGTCTTCTAAAATCTAAATTGGATTTTCTGTGGCCTATCTTATTTTGGATGTCAGCATATAAGTCAACCTTTGAAGCCTTGAAAAATGGTTCCCAAGATGGAGGCTAACTTATGGTGAGTTGCTAGAATGGGTGTAGGTCACCACCGTCAGCATTTGATGCAAGGCGTGGGTATGTCTTAAATTATGTCATATTTAGACAGAACAATCCATCTCATTTGTTTGATCCTTTGCAAGTAGTTATAAGGTACTGGTAAATAAAACTTGCATTTGTGGGGTGAGATATTGAGGCTGACTATTAATGTGAGCATAGCATGTCATTGCTGAAAAGGAGAGTTGATTAAATTCAGGTGTTTTGATATACTTTATTAATGTTAAAAATGCAATACTCTTCTTTACTAGGTCAACTTAAACACCACAATTTAAGTTATATTGATCATCACTAGCTATACTCTGTCTATCAATTCCATCAAAACCTTGTACAGTTTTGAAGACCTATGTGAACCCTCAGCCTTCTTAAAAAAAAGAGTCCCAACCTGTCCATCCTATACCCACACATTTTTGGTAGCATCCTTGCAAATCCTCTCCAATTTTTCGATATCAGCTTTGTAAGTATGACCAGAACTGCATACAGTGCTTCAAATGTGCCCAAAATAAGATTCTATACAGCTTTAGCATAATTTCCCTAATTTTTGATTCTATCCCTCAGAAATATGCGTGTGTGACCTTGTTAAACTGCAGAAGAACTTCTAATTTCACCACAGGATCCATTTCTTTCACAGCCGCATTTAGACTTGTATCTTCCAAGTAATAAGTGACCTCCACATTCTTTCTATCAAAATGCATCACCTCACAGTTATCATTGTTGAACGTAATATGCAACATTTATTATTGTCGTCCTGTGAGATGTTGCAGCCCATTGTGCTGACTATTCAGGTTTACATTTTTCATTTCTAAATGCTTTTCTACTCTCTGCTTTTGTAAGATTCCATTATATTTTCCTATAATCAATGTTAAGTTCATTGAGTACAATCTCTGAGAATACTTTGTTCGCATCTTAAATATAACTACGGCTAGTCCATTAGCATGACACCTTTTTTAACCAATTATTAATTATAGATAATGATGCCTCTCCTTTTCTCTTCCCTTGATTCTTTTAAAAGACAGGAATGCAATCCAGCTGGATCTCGTGCCTTATCCTTCCTGAGTTTGTTTAATTAATTCAGAAAATTCCTTTCTATGCTTACTCTTCTTGCAGTTATCTCATTGCTTAGGTGGTCAGTCAATGTAATACCTGCCTGATCAATTTTCCTAGTAAATATAGAAGCAGCAATTTCTTGAATATTTCTGTCAGCTCTCTATTGTTGCTTATGGTCTTACCCTGTCCATCCCTTAATAATTCAATTCCAATCACAGCCTTCCATTTTTTATTGACGTGTCTGGAGATGTTTTATCATTTAGTTTTATATTGTAATAATTTAGTTTCATAGTCTCTCTTTGCTTTTCTCTTTCATTAATTTTCTTCAAATTTCTTCCTGTACTCTTTAATAATTCACACTTCTACAGGCTATATACTTAATGCATATCTCTTCTTTACTGTCAATTGTTCCCTTTTGTCTTTGTTCATCTGTGGAGTCTGAATAGTCCTTACTTTGCTCTTTTGACTGAATATATTTTCCCTGCACCATTTTAAATGTTTCCCATTGTTGTTCACCAGTGTTGTTCTTTTGTCATTATTGATGCCCATTTTGTTTTCCCAATGTCCATTCTCAGCCCCTCAAAGCCCTTCTTCCAATGTAACAAGCTAGTTCTCGTCCTAGTGATGCTCTACCCTTTAATTGAAAATATGGTATAACACTATGGTCACCATTCTCTAAATATTGCCCTATTTTTACTTCTCTTATCTGGTCTGGTTCTTTCCCCTTTGCTAGGTTCAAGAACCAATCTTATATTGTCTTAAGTTGCTTTACAATCTGACACAACTATTTATCCATTGATGTACATGTTTGGCAGACCAGTTGAACTGGAGGCTGATCACAGTCTGATTGAAATCAACACTTAGTGAGAAAAGTTGCTCCAAGCTTGTGCATGTTCTGCACGTGAAAAGCACTGGCCAGCAGTCACTCGTAATGCAACTCATTGGTGAGAACATTGGTGGGCATGCCTACAATCAAAATATCTTTAAAAGAAGCCTAGGATAAATGAAAAAGATAATGAGGAGTGCAGCACAGATCAATTGAGCACTTGGTAAACATGATGGGCTTGATTTTTAGGCTTCACTAAGCCTAGTTTTTGGAGTGGGCCAGAGCTATAGATCATGCCAGCGGCCTGACAACCAGTGCCCAGCTCCATCCCACCACAGGGCTTGTTTGAAAAGAAAGGATACGGGGATGATAAGGCTGAATTAAGAGTAATTGGTTTCTATCTGTGCTTATACGCATCATTGGCAGTGCATGCATTTCATGAAGCCTCCTAGGCCATTTTAGAAGGGCGTTATTTAGGTTGCTGCTGGTTTGGTGTTACGTGTGGCTCAGACTAGATAAAGATGGAAGATTTCTTACCCTGATGAAGCAGATGGGTTTTTAACCACAATTGATGATCAGTAATCATGCTATCAGATTTTCTTTCCAGCTTTATTAACTTGTTGAATTTAAATTCCTCCACGTGGAATTTGGCCTTATGTTTCTAGGGCACTATGGCACGCTGAGAAGATCTGGGGAACAAACAATAGTCTCCCTACATCTGAACCAAATCCCCCCCTGTAAGACATAACAGCGAATGAAGGCACACTCACAACACTATCAGATTTTCTTTCCAGCTTTATTAACTTGTTGAATTTAAATTCCTCCACGTGGAATTTGGCCTTATGTTTCTAGGGCACTATGGCACGCTGAGAAGGTCTGGGGAACAAACAATAGTCTCCCTACATCTGAACCAAATCCCCCTGTAAGACATGGAAATGTGTTGCTGGAAAAGCGCAGCAGGTCAGGCAGCATCTAGGGAACAGGAGAATCGATGTTTCGGGCATTAGCCCTTCTTCAGGAATTCCTGAAGAAGGGCTAATGCCCGAAACGTCGATTCTCCTGTTCCCTAGATGCTGCCTGACCTGCTGCGCTTTTCCAGCAACACATTTCCATCTCTGATCTCCAGCATCTGCAGACCTCACTTTCTCCCCCTGTAAGGCATAACAGCGAATGAAGGCACACTCACAACATGGCCAATAAAGTTCTATCTCATTGTTCCATATTCCCATGAGTACAGGACCAATCTACTCAATCTCTCCCTCCGTAACTCAGCACAGTGCACTGAACCTTCTTTAGGATTCCTATGGATTGCTTAGATAATGAGACCAAAACTGGTTTTAATATTCCAGCTTTGATCAAACTAGTGCCTTGCATACTTCTACTTTTGTTCCCTTTGAAATAAAAGCCTATATACCATCTCTAGTTCCCCACTACCTGTTGAATTTGGATGCTAGCTTTTTCATGATTTATGATGAGGATGGGGCAGTTAGAGATGAGCAAAAAATGCTGACCTCACCAGTGAAGCCCACAACCCATGAATGAATATATTTTTTTAAATTCCCAGATCCTCTGTTCTGTAACTTTCTGCAGTGTTTCTCCATTTAAATAATATTCAGTTTCCCTACTCTACTGTCAAATAAATAACCTCACACTTTCCAACGTTATATCACACTTTCCAACGTCTTAACCTGCTGATGGGCATTTCAACTCCACTTACCCGCACTATCCCCATATCCCTTAATTCCTTGCAAGATCAAGAATTTATCAATCTCTGCCTTGGAGACATTTAACATCCCAGCCTCCACTGCACTCCATGGCAATGAATTCCACAGGCCCACCACTCTCTGGATGAAGAAATGTCTCCTCATTTCCGTTCTAAATTGACCCCCTCTAATTCTAAGGCTGTGCCCATGGGTCCTAGTCTCCCCGCCTAACAGAAACAACTTCTCAGCATCCATCCTTTCTAAGCCATGCATTATCTTGTGATTTTCTATTTGATCTCTCCTTAACCTTCTGAGCTCTAACAAATACAATCCCAGGATCCTCAGACATTCATTGTATGTTAGACCTACCATTCCAGGGATCATCCTTGTGAATCGCTGCTGGACACGCTCCAGTGCCAGTATGTCCTTCCTGAGGTGTGGTCCAAAATTGAACACAGTATTAGAAATGGACCCTAATCAGACCTTTATAAAGTCTCAAAAGCATATCGCTGCTTTTATATTCCAACCCTCTTGAGATAAATGACAACATTACATTTGCTTTTTTAATCACAGGCTCAATCTGCAAGGTAACCATTAAAGAATCCTGGACTAACACTCCCAGATCCTTTCGTGCTTTGGCTTTATGAATTTTCTCACTGTTTAGAAAATAGTCCATGCCTGTATTCTTTTTTCCAAAGTGCAAGATCTTGCATTTGCTCACGCTGAATTTCATCAGTCATTTCCTGGACCACTCTCCTAAACTGTCTAAATCCTTCTGGAGCCTCACCACCTCCTCACCTCCTCAGTACTACCTGCCTGTCCACCTAACTTTGTATCATCGGCAAACTTCACCAGAATGACCACAGTCCCTTCATCCAGTTCATTAATATATAATGTGAACAGCTGCGGCCCCAACACTGAACCTTGCGGGACACCACTTGTCACCTGCTAACATTCCAAAAAAGAACCTTCTATCCCGCTCTCTGCCTTGTGTCAGACAGCCGATCCTCAATCCATGCCAGTAGCTCATCTCGACCACCATGGGCCCTTTCCTTATTCAGCAGCCTCCTGTGAGGCACCTTATCAAAGGCCTTTTGGAAGTCTAGATAGATAACATCCACTGAGTTTCCCTGGCCTAACCTACTTGTTCCCTCTTCAAAGGATTCTAACAGGTTTGTCAGGCACGATCTCGCCTTACTAAATCCATGCTGACTTGTTCTAATCCGACTTTGCACTTCCAAGAATTTAGCAATCTCATCCTTAACGATAGATTCTAGAATTTTACCAACAACCAAGGTTTGGCTAATCAGCCTATAATTTCCATCTTTTGTCTTGATCCTTTCTTGAACAGGGGAGTTACAACAGTGATTTTCCAATCATCTGGGACTTTCCCTGGCTTCAGTGACTTTTGAAAGATCACAGTCGGCGCCTCCGCTATTTCCTCAGGATTGTGAGTGATGGTGTTTATGTGCAGTTTCTAATGTGGAGGTCACAGGTTTCAAAGTTGCTGCAGAAAAAATCTTGGCAAGTTGCAGTAGTGTGTCCTATAGATAGTGCATGCTGGTTTATTTATCAGTGATAATATGACAATATTTAACAATGTGTCTGCATATCCTTTTACACAGAAACCACATTTTGAATCTAACCAGCATTACGCTATTTTCAAAATGGCATCAATCAAATTGCAGAATCCTGCTATTTAGATAACAGAGATGTTTAACAGACTAAAGACTCAGATGAATTAGGAAAGCGCGCTGTGATTTTACTAAATTGCATAATTTTAAACAATTTACAATTGCTATGCCTTAGAAATGTGTATTGATGTCAGCTCTGAGTATAAAACAGCTGTCCCAATTGGAAAGGTAGTAGTAATCCTATGTCTACATCAAAAAAGAATTATAGTAGGAAAATTGAAATGCCAACAAGATTTATATTTAATGACAGCTTAGGCTTGAATCCTTGATTATAAATTTCTTATCAAGAATAAATATTCCTTCAATGAATCCAGTTGCAATCAATGAAATAATCTTAATCTTTTGCTTTACATAAAAAGCATGTAGTCAGGAATAGGGTCTGATTGTTAAGTTGGGTGTACTTATACTCTTTGTCTTTTCTTTAATGTTTTAACAATGAAATATGATTTACAATAAAGCTAACTACTTCACAATATCAAGTTCATAATCATTCTGGGCTCCAGGCCTAGCACCTAGTCAACTCTGCTTGTTTATGACATGTGTAATTCTATTTACATCTATGCTTCAGCGCAATACTTTAACCTAATGCCCATGACAATTAAAATGAACTAGGTAGTTTATCCATTAATTTCCCTCCGCCATTGACACTCAGAAGCAGTAAGGATGTAATATCTACAAACTGTACTGAAGAAATTCAACAAGTCTCCTTAGATATGACCTTCTAAATTATGACCACTTCCATCTCGAAGGACAAGGGCCACAGATACATGCTTTCTTCCAAACCACTCACCATTCAGATTTGGACAGTAGATCACCGTTCCTTTGCTGTCACTGGGTCAAAAGCCTGAAATTCCCTCCCTAACAGGGTTGATGGTCTACTAAAACAAAAGAACTTTTAAAAATTCTTTTGTGGAATGTGGACATCACTGGCTGACCAGCACTTATTGCCTGTCTCTAGTTGCCTTTGAGAAGGTGGTGTGAACTGCCTTCTTCAACCATTGCAGTCCATCTGCTGTGGGTTGGCCGACAATGCCGTAAGGGAGGGAATGCCAGGAACTTGACCTAGTGACAGTGAATGAATGGTGATATGTGTCCAAGTCAGGATGGTAAGTGGCTTGGAGAGGAACTTGAAGGTGATGGTGTTCTCATGTATCTGCTGCTCTTGTCTTTCTAGATAGAAATGATTGTGGATTTGGAAGGTGCAGTCTGAGGATCTTTGATGAATTTCTGCGGGGCATCTTGTAGATAGTATACACTGCCGTTACTGTGCGTTGGTGGTGGAGGGAGTGGATGCTTGTGGATGTAATGCCAATCAAGCGGATTGCTTTGTCCTGGATGGTGTCAAGCTCCTTGAGTGTTGTTGGAGCTGCACTCATCCAGGCAAGTGGGGAATATTCCATCACACTCCTGCGTTGTGCCTTGTAGATAGTGGACTGGCTAAGGAGAGTCAGTGGTTCATGAAGGCAGCTCACCATCACCTTCTCAAGGGCAACTACAGATGTGCTCATCACAGCCCTCATCCCATGAATGTGCAATTAAAAAAAAACATTCCTCTTCTGGCCAGGCAGTCAAAGCACCTGCCAGAAACCAGTGGAATGCTTTGTTAAACATTTAGATTGTGGAACTGCTGGCTGTCCCACCAGGTACAGATAAGAGGCCCAGAAAATATTAGTCTGTCATAAAGGATATAATAGAAGAGCATTAAAAATGCAAAGTATAAATCAAGCAGAGTTAACATGGCTTTGTGAAGGGGGAATCATGCCTGACAATTTTATTAGAATTCTTTGGGGAGATTATAAGGATAAATAAAAGGACAGCAGTGGATGTAATGTATTTCCAGAAGGCATTTGATAAAGTACCACACATTAGGCAACTTAATAGGAGCCTAAAGCTTTGGAGGTACTACATTATCATCAATATAGTTTTGGCTAACTAGCAGAAACAGAGAACTGGGATAAGGCAGGGGTATTCACAATATCACCCTGGAACTAATGAAGTGCAAAGGGGATCAGTGGTGGAATAATTTTTTTTACAAAGTATATTCATGATTTGGATGAATTCTGCAGTGATAGAAATGAATATATTATAACTGAGATTGTAAGTGACACAGTATTAGGTGGGAAGTCACATGATAAGGGTGACAGAGTCTTCAGAGGGACATAGACAAGCTAAATAGGTGTGTGAAAAGTGGCAGATGGAATATAATGTGGGGAAATATGAGGTTAAGCACTTTGACAGGAGGAATAGAGAGGCTGATTATTATTTAAATGGAGGATGATTGTTGAAAGCTATAATGGGTTTTATGGAGTCATAGAATCATGCTGCAGGGAACTAGACCCTTCAATTCAACTCATCCACACCAACAAAGTTTCCAAACTAAATTAGTCTCACTTGCCTGTGTTTGACAGACATCTCTCTAAACCTTTTCTATATGTACCTAACCAAATGTCTTTTAAATGTTGTAACCGTACCTGTATGCATCACTTCTCTGGCAGTTCATTCCACATACGAACCATCCTCTGTGTGAAAAAGTTGCCCCCAGGCTCCTTTTAAATCTTTCTACTCTAACCTTAAAAAATGGTTCCCCAGTATTGAACTCACCCACTCCAGGGTAAAAACCTTTGCCATTCATGATTTTATAAACTTTTATAAGGTCACCCCTTAACCTGCTACGCTCCAATGACAAAAGTCCTGGCTTATCATTATAGCTCAAACCCTCCAGGCCCAGCAACATCCCAACAACTCTTTTCTGAACCCTCTCCAACTTAATAAAATCCTTCTGACAGCAGGGCAACCAGAATTGCACACAGTACTCCAGAAGTAGCCTCACCAATGTCCTGTTCAACCTCAACACGATGTCCTATACTCAATGGTCTGAGCAATAAAGGTAAGCATGCCAAGCACCTTCTTGACCACCCTGTTTACTGCGTGCATCACAAAAAGCTAGCATCCAAGTTCAGTAGGTAATAGGGGAGGCAAATGGAAGGTTGACCCTTATTTCAAAGAATGGAGTATAAATAAGGGAAGTCTTGTTAACATTATATCAAACACTCGGTAGAGCACAGCTGGAATACTGTGCACAGTCTTGGCCCCCTTGTCTAAGACAAAGATAAACTGGCATTGGAGACAGTCCAGAGATATTTCCTGGATTGATCCAAAGTATGGAATGACTGCCTTAGGAAGAGGTTGAGTAGCTTGGGCCTGTGCTCAATGTAGTTTAAAAGAATGAGAGGAATTGAAATATACAAGATTCTTAAGGTGCTTAACATTGGGCAGGCTGTTTTATCTTGCACAAGAGCCTAGTTCCTGAGGGCCTAATCTCAGTAGACCCAGCAATGCCACTGGGAGCAGGTTCGTTGGCCTTGCAGTGTTACCTGCCTGAGCTGGCATCAAGGTACTTCCTTTGCAGGCTGTTTGGAAGCAAACCCCAAAGTCACTCCCTGGCCTCTTGACCTCAACCCCACCCGTCTCACCTTTTCATCGAGACCCTGCCCCTGATCCAAAATGGGCTTTTGAGCATACTAGGCTATCTGCAGTTCCAGAAATTACCACTGCTCCCAGTGACACTGCTGGATTGAAAGAACTCATTCTCTTGACAGGTCAGCAGTTTTGTAAGGCAGGACTCCCTTCCTAAAAAAAAGTGCAAGGTTCACCTGAAAGCAAATAATGTTGCTACCAGGATTAAATTACAGTCGGGCAACTATTGTGATCATATGTAGTTCAGGTGGCAGGGCAGAGTGTGCAGGTGGGATGGCAGTGACTGCAAAAACCTAGCCCAAAGACTAACAGTGTTTGAAGTTGAGGTCAGTTACTTAGGACGAAGATGAAGCGAAAGTCTTTAATTCAAACAGTTGTGAATCTTTGGAATTCTCTGTTCCAGAAAGCTGTGAATACTCAGTAATTGAGAATAATCAAGAAAGTGATTGATGTATTTACAGAATCTTAAGGAAATAAATATTGTTATTGTGTGATAAGGGGATGATTGAAGGTCATCATAATCTTATTGACTGCTGGAACAAGGTCAAAAGGCTGAATGATTTCGCCTGTTCCTATATCTAATGTTCCTATACAAAACATTATTTTCCAGTCATGATTCCCAACACGTGAAAATCCATTGTTCCAAAGACTAGGCCAGTTCCCTGATCCAGGGAAATATGAATTCCCAGTGCTAGAAGTCCTGTCTTGGATCCCATCATTGATGTTGTCAGCTCTGCAAAACACAGGCAGATATTCTGATCTTTACAAGACAAAGCTGAAAATCCTGGAATTGGCATGGACTTCAAATCGAGTTGTGGCAGGAATCTCACGGAGTTCTTGAGGAAATTTTGTGAACAGCTAATTTCCATTCCTGCTTGTGGAAATCCAGTTACTCAGGTGTATTATCCATCTTGTCATTGTGTTTGACCATGGAGACATATGATAAATACCAGTCTTGGTGATGGCAAGCAAACATCGAAAATATGGTTTTATCTGTGCAGAAATTCATTGTGTGCCACTTATGGAGACACAAATAAACCTGGACTAAATGAGCTCAATGAGAATGTTTGTTTCTCTGTGTCGGCTGACATTCAGATTCTGCTCCCAGTCTTTCATCCTCGCAATTGTCCACCTGGTCTCCTTTGCTTTCTTTGCCAAATACAGCAGGAGAGTCAACATGTTTGACATATAGCTGTTGGCCTTTTAATTTAATGCTGAGCTAAAATGGCAAAATAACATCTCTTCCTACATTTCACCACAGCGTTCCAGCTTGACTTTGAAACATTTTAAAATATCTAAACCCATAGTTCACTATGTTTTGTTTATCAGATTTGTAATAATTTAGTGAATACAACATAAATAATGTTAACAGAGAAATGATTTCAACAAGCAGTTAACAACAGCATTTGCAGGAAAATTAACCTCTAATAAGCTAAATAGAACTCCACAATTACGGTAAGACTTCTGTATATTTGATCCAAATAGAATGCTGTGTAGATTGAATTTACTTTGTTCGCCTCTTATTTTATCTTTCAGCGATGGAGCTCTGTGCATCTGCTGTAATACCCATGTGCATACATCAATCACAACCATCCAAATATTGATTAAATTTCCAAGTTAAGAGCAGTTGAAATAACCATCTGCTGACATGGAAATGCAGACCATTAAGTTAACAGTTTCAGAGAAGAATTGGTGAATTTGGAATTCTAAATGGTCCAAATCAATGCAAAATAGATTAAATGTCTATAGTACTGTCAAAGACAACATAGTTCCTCCTGGACTGTGCTGCTAGAACATGTGGGCTGTGGGACACAACTTGAGCTAACTTCAGAATTGCCACAATACTGGAAGATGTGAAATATTAATCTTTAACCCCACTGGCTGATTACTATTTGGACCTTTGTTTGACATAGAACACCTTTAAATGAGTCAGAGCACTATAGACAATAGACAATAGGTGGAGGAGTAGGCCATTCTGCCCTTCGAGCCTGAACCACCATTCAATATGATCATGACTGATCATCTTAATCAGTATCCTGTTCCTGCCTTATCTTCATAACCCTTGATTCCACTATCCTTGAGAGCTCTCTCTCAGTCTTCTAAACTCAAGGGTATACAAGCCCAGTTGCTCCAATCTTTCAGCGTAAGGTAGTCCTGCCATTCCAGGAATTGACCTCGTGAACCTACTCCCTCAATAGCCAGAATGTCTTTCCTCAAATTTGGAGACCAGAACTGCACACAGTACTCGAGGTGTGGTCTCACCAGGGCCCTGTTTTAAATAGGCTTCACAAGTCACTTAAATGACAAGAGTGTCCAAATTTGTAAAAACAAATCTCTGTTGTGAATTACCAAGAAGCAGGAGAGGCATCGGGTGGCTATTCCATCTTACCAGGGCGGTAGCAGCAGAGGTCAACAGTACTGGGCAGCACCAGGGATGGCACTGGCTCCAATATCTCAAGAGGATGGATGATCTGCAACACTTCACTGCAGTATGTACTACTGTCTACTTACGACAAACTCATAGGGGCATGAAACATTGTAAATAATTGGCTGCAGAGGGTTGTCATACAAGGGGATAGGTGACAAGGCATCTCCATCAGAGAAATCACCTCGGCTGAACACGCTTGCGTTTATTATTGCTCCGAGTGATGCATGACTTGACTGCCATTCGCAATGAGTCTTACACATGTACCTCGGTTCAAAATATAAACCAAAGATGCTGCAGAAAACTTCCCTTTTAATTCAATAAAATGGCCATGTCAGAAAGTGGGCTAGGGTCTAGCTTTCAATGCAGTCAAGGGGTGGTCACTGTCAATCAGGCAGCATGGGTGGCTACAATTCTGTTAAGCCATTACAGGCAGTTAGGGGAAATCATGTGTCACCCATGAGAAAACAGAGTGGACAGAGCAGCCAGGGTCTGAGCAGTTACATCTAGGGGCTGTCCCGTGAAGTTAGTCAGAGATCAGGGACACATAGAGTGCTGGGATTCCAAGGGCTAATCATTGAGCGTCACTGTCAAAAGGGGTTGGGGAGTCAAGGCTGGAGGGCAAAAACAGGGGCATTTGAAGAGGCAGGGACAAGGATGGTGACAGGAAGAAACTCAAGCAGCATGGGTCTGGATCAGGGGAGCGGTAGATGGAATGCATTGAATGGCATGGTCATCTACTGGAATAGTGGGTGAAGGAGTTATTGGCACTGCTGACTGGTTACTGAGGCTTTCACAGGGAGAGCATAGAAGAGCAGAATGAGTATCAGTAAGGTGTCGTGTCTGGATTCAGGGCAGTGGGGAGGACAGTTAGAAGCAAAGTTCAAAAGCATGGCATTGTGGCTGCTATGCCATCACACTGTCGGTGAGAGGCATTGCCGGATTGCCAACACTTGTTCGGATAATCAGTAACCTTTCAAAGATAATGCAGCCACAAGCATTGCTGGTCTGCTGCAGATATCTGCTGAGGAGTGAGTTATTCTGCAAATGGCATGTGTACGTTGGATTTGGAACTGGGTGAGGGTCGCCATGGGGATGGTGGGTTGGGCAGGAATAGGTAGTCATTCAGTTGAGTTTGGGAAGATACAGTGAGAAACCTTTCTAGACCTCACAGCAAAACCCCCTTCAAAATACTCAATGAAACTGGCACTTAGCCAAAAAAGTATGTTTCAGCCCACCTACTTATTTATGAATACTTTGTCTTAAATTTTGCAGTAATAATAATGAGAATACTGTTCAGTGTTCATCACCTTTTCAACTATAATACTGACAAGAATTTGGTATTTCTAGTGTCTTTTTATGCACAATTTAGTACGACTACCAAAATTCACCAATATTCCTCCATGTCTCTATGTAGTGCACTACTTAAGTCCTCACAGATAAAAATCATTAATTCATGGGATTTAGGCATCATCGGCAAGGAGCATTAAATATTGTTCATCCCAAATTCCCTTCAGAGCCACAGTTTGTAAAATACTGAAATCCCTGCGGTGTAGCTAGACTCACAACTGTTCAGGAGGGAATTCCAGGCTTTTGGCAGTAGGAATAAGGAAATTACTTCATCCAAAACTTTTGAAAAAGGTGTCCTGTGGAAGGAAATGTGACTTTTGATAGCAATAAGTAAATCTTGATTATTGCAGGACAACCTCCCTGATTTGCAAAAAGAGTTAATTCCAATAAATTTGTGGAATGTCCAGTTGCTCCTTTCTGAAAAAGAAAATGTCTATAGAATTTTAAAATAACAAGCAAATTTTAAAAATCTTTTTGTGCTATGTTATCTTCTATCTTAAATACGGGTGAATGCCCCAATCTTTAACTTAGTCTCAGTAAAATTAAGAAGTGAAGAATGAAATGCTGGAGCTCACAGTGGGTCAGGCAGCATCCATGGAGAGACAGCAAGTTTACGTTTCAAGTCTAGAGTCCTTAGCTTACTTACTGTCACTTAACTTTTATCTTTGCAAGAATTTAACTGTCCAGTGTGCAAGAAATTGGATTTTTCCATCTATTAGGTTACATTTTGCCAGTTTTTAATATAGTTTTAATATTATCTTTAAATTTTGCTTTGAGTTACTTGTTCCTAAATTGTTTTGCCTAGTTAGAGGCATATCCTGCCAAAACGTCAAAAACATGAAATGCAACTGATTTGGAATCTTCTGAAATCAACTTTTTTTTTTCTAATAGGCATAGTTTACTTTGAAAGTTAAAAGAACAATTTAGAATATGGACAATTTACTTTGACCAAAGAAGGCTGCTCAAGGTCAACCTTTTGTGACTTTTGCGAGAAGGATTATTTCATGTTGATCATGCTTCTTAAAATGTAAATAACAATGGATGGGCGTCCGTTTTTTGACAATCATCTGTGGAATTCACAACTTCTATTGTTTGTGGGCTTATCCAAAATGCAACATTAAAAAACTCATAAACTTACTATCTCCAAACAGCAGACTCATAAACTACAACTCTGCCTTCAACACCATTATCCCCCTAGACTGATGTCAAAACTCCCAGACCGAGGTCTCGGCTCTGCCCACTGCAACTGGATCCTCAGCTTTCTGACCCACAGACTGCAATCAGAGAAGATAGGTGACTGCACCTCCTCTACAATAACACTTAACACTGTAGCCCCCCAGGGATGTAAACTCAGCCTCCACTGTATTCCCTGTACACCCATGACTGTGTTGCCAAATTCAAAACAAACACAACCAACAGGTTTGCTGATGATAGCACCATAGTAGGATGGATATCAAGCAATGATGAGGCAGAATGCAGAAAGGAGATAGAGGGCTTGGTGACGTGGTGCAATGATCTCAACGTCAGCAAAACTGAAGAACTGATCATTGACTTCAGAAAGAAGGGAGAAGAACATGCCTCAATCTACATCAACAGAACTGAGGTTGAGAGGGTAGAAAGTGTCAGGTCCCTCGGCGTGATGATTACTGACAATCTGTCCTGGACTGCCCACATAGATGCGATGGTCAAGAAGGCACAACAATGCCTCTTCTTCCTCAGGCGGCTCAGGAAATTTGGCATTTCTATAAGGACTCTCACCAACTTCTACGGATGCACCATTGAAAGCATACTGTCCAGGTGCATAACAGCTTAGTATGGCAATTGTTCTGCCCAGGACCATAAGAAACTATAGAAGGTGGTGTGCATAGTGTGCATCACGGAAGCCAACCATCCATCCACGGATTCCATTTACATGGCCCGCTGTCAACATCATCAAAGACCTTTGATCTCCTACAAACTCTTCCATTAGGCAGCAGATACAGAAGCTTGAACACATGCACCAACAGGTTCAGGAACAGCTTCTTCCAGCTGTTATTAGACTGATGAATGGACTCTCTAACTTCAAATAATGCTGACCTTGTTGATGGTGATCTTGCCCAGTGCATACTCTGTGCAATGTAATCTGTATGACTGTTTAGATTTTTTTTCACCCAATGATCTACTGCTTATAAGCAAAGCTTTTCACTGTACTTAAAAACTTGTGTCAATAAGTCAATGAATCTTGAACTATGGAGAAATCAGTCAAATCAGAAGTCAGTGTGAAAGGTCACCATCTATTCTGTATTGTATCACAATAGCTTTTAATTTTAAATCATTCTGAGTGGACAATGGACATATTGATTATGTGACAGAAACTAACTACAGCACAAGAGGAACCATTCCTCTAACCAGGTAAAGGGATGGCTGGAAAATGGGAAGCCTTCGGAAATGAGATAACGAGAATCCAGAGAAAGTATATTCCTGTCAGGGTGAAAGGAAAGGCTGGTAGGTATAGGCAGTGCTGGATGACTATGAGGGTTTGGTTAAGAAAAAGAAGGAAGC
>NC_057710.1:126035619-126043203 GCF_004010195.1 Chiloscyllium plagiosum
ACAAGGATCGATGCTGGGTCCTCTACTTTTTGTCATTTACATAAATGATTTGGATGCGAGCATAAGAGGGACAGTTAGTAAGTTTGTAGATGACACCAAAATTGGAGGCGTAGTGGACAGCGAAGAGGGTTACCTCAGATTACAACAGGATCTTGAACAGATGGACCAATGGGCTGAGAAGTGGCAGATGGGGTTTAATTCAGACAAATGCGAGGTGCTGCATTTTGGGAAAGCAAATCTTAGCAGGACTTATACACTTAATGGTAAGATCCTAGGGAGTGTTGCTGAACAAAGAGACCTTGGAGTGCAGGTTCATAGCTCCTTGAAAGTGGAGTCACATGTAGATAAGATAGTGAAGAAGGCTTTTGTATGCTTTCCTTTATTGGTCAGAGCATTGAGTACAGGAGTTGGGAGGTCATGTTGCAGCTATAAAGGACATTGGTTAGGCCACTATTGGAATATTGCGTGCAATTCTGGTCTCCTTCCTATCGGAAAGATGTTGTGAAACTTGAAAGGGTTCAGAAAAGATTTACAAGGATATTGCCAGGGTTGGAGGATTTGTGCTATGGGGAGAGGCTGAACAGGCTGGAGCTGTTTTCCCTGGACCGTCGGAAGATGACGGGTGACCTTATAGAGGTTTACAAAATTATGAGGGGCATGGATAGGGTAAATAGGCAAAGTCTTTTCCCTGGGGTCGGGGAGTCCAGAACTAGAGGACATAGGTTTAGGGTGAGAGGGGAAAGATCTAAAAGAGACCTACGGGGCAACGTTTTCACACAGAGGGTGGTACGTGTATGGAATGAGCTGCCAGAGGAAGTGGTGGAGGCTGGTACAATTGCAACATTTATGAGGCATTTGGATGGGTATATGAATAGGAAGGGTTTGGAGGGATATGGGCTGGGTGCTGGCAGGTGGGACTAGATTGAGTTGGGATATCTGGTCGGCATGGACGGGTTGGAACCGAAGGGTCTGATTCCATGCTGTACATCTCTATGTCTCTTTGACTCTATAACTGAACTCAGTTTAACAACCAGTCATAGGAACATATGACAGGAGTAGCCCATTCAGCCCCGCAAGCCTGCTCCGCATTCAATAAGATCATGGCTGATCTGTGGATTAACTCCATCTGCCTGATTTGGGCCCTTATCCCTTGGTGCCCTTAACAAACAATTGTCTACCTCAGATTTAAACTTAACAATTGAATTAGCATCGTCTGCCACTTGAGGAAGAGAGTTCCAAAACTCTACCACTCTTTTAATTTAGATGTGCCTTCTAACATCTCTCCTGAAAGCTTGGCCCTAATTCTTAAGTCTATTCCTTCTGGTTCTAGAATCTTCAAGCAATGGAAATAGTTTATCTTTATTCACCCTTTCTTTCTTTGTTAATATCCTGAAAACCTTGATTCAATCACAACTTATCCTTCTAAATTCTAGAGAATAAAGGCTTCATTTGACTGATCTGTGCTTAGAACTTAACCCTTGAAGTCCAGGTATCATGCTTGTAAATCTTTGTTGACCTCCCTCCAGGGCCACACCATCCTTCCTAAGCTGTGATGTCCAGATCTGCTTAACATACTCGAAGTAAAGACAAACTAGGGTTTGCAGCAAAACACCCTGCACAGTTAGTACAAGCAATGTAGAGGGGAGCTCATTGGTTTCCTTATACAGAGGTTTGCCTTTGCTGAAATCCAGCCAGAGCATTGTCAAGAAATCCAGAAACTTCCAACTTGTATTTGTCTCTAAAAAAGCCATGAATGGAAACCTATCCAGACATTCTCCTTGTACACCATAAAAGGTCCTTCGGAGTGTGATTTGTTTCTTGTGTGCTGTGAATTATTTTGCTACATTCTTTGTTCTGTAGAATCTATCTTTACTATGTGAGTGCCTGTGCCTCTACAGTTAAGAAAGAGTGGAGTGTGTTTTGTTACATTTACATTTCAGTGGGATGTGTGAATCAATATTATTCTTCCAATTTGTTCTTAGCTGAAAGTCTGCTTTATGTTTATAATGGAAAGTCAACCCTCAAAAGATTTTAAAACATCCGACTAAAATGCAGTCATTCAAGAGGTGACGAGAAAGGGAAAAGCTATCCTGCTCAAATCTGTAACAAAATCCAGATTATCAATGAGGTGCTAAGCACCAGTCCTTGTAGAAAACTGCTTTCTATCTTCCTCCAATACGAATAACTACCTCCCACCTCTACTCTTGGCTTTCTATTTCTTATCTAATTTAACATTCTTTCACTATTTTTCTCATTGTCTTGAACATACCATGAGGAACCTTTGAAAACCAAAGTCTCACGACTTCAGCTACATTACTCTACATTCTCTATTGGCTCTTAAAAATAAACTCTCTTGGGTTAGTCATATGTTACACAGCCTTTCCGAATCCAGTTGACCTGCTTGTTGTGTTCTTAACACTGATTAACAAATCACACGCAGAAGAACCTTTTATGGGGTACAAGGAGAATGTCTAGATACAAAGCACCCTGAGGTGCTGTCCTATCATTTAGATTATCTAGATTCAAGTATCATTCATCCCACCAAATGTTCTATACTTCCAGATCTATCCTTCCCTTGTTTTTCTCTGCCTCCGTTTTGTGTTCAGAAACAATATTAACTGTGTTCAAGTTATCTGGCAGTAACTCTCTACTTTCTCAAACTTTTGTAACATACATTAGCATCTCTGCCATTTCGTCCTGGCTTCCATGAGTGCACCAATTTGTATTTCATTGAACATGAGGTTCATGCTCTTATAGTTTTACAAGTTCGTCAATTATTTTCTCCCTATCTATCACAACTGGATTAATATGCTTCTGAAACTCATCCTTTTGGCAAGTATTTGATTTATAATGGTCTTTATTAAATGCCAAAGCCAAAATATTCAAAGAATATTTTGATGTATTATTTTCCATCATTGTCTTCGAGTTTATCTTCTTCATCCTTTATTCACCCAGAATTTCCTTTTGTTATTTATTGATCATTTCTTTAAATGGTCCTTGATACTGAGACATTTCTTTGCCTTCCTTCTTGTTTTCTCCCATATTCTTTATACTTCCTTTTATCCCCCTCTCCTTTACTAATACTTCATTTCTGGAAATTGCGTAGTACTACTTGTGACTTTTTTTATTTGTTAAAAATATTTGTTGGAAAATCATGGATAATTTCCTGATTAAGTCCTAATATGGATCAAAAATGTTTCCCTTACGTTTTTGGTTTTTGTACCACAATTAGAGGAAATGGAATAAGCAGAAAACTGTCAAATTACAATTTTTTCTGATATTTATCCTATTTACTTATGACCACGGCTTAATTGTTGATGATACTCAAAAACAAAAACATGTTTTTTTAGTGTTGTTTTTTTAAACAATTAATTAGATATGCTTCAACCTGGTTTTGCTTCATATCTTTCACCTGTTCGAAGCTCTGACTTTAAAGTATGTAAATCCAATTTTCTATGAATGTTTCAGTTCATCAGCTTCTGAAATTTTAAATCATTACAAATGATTTTCTTTCAAAGATAGCACCTTTGTTGGAAATATCTCTGCTGGCAAATGCATGTGAAAATAACATGCATGTTAACCAACTTAAAAGAGTTCATTACCACCACCTACTTAGGGCAACTGGGGAAGGACAATGTACATACCCTTGCTAATGTTGCCCACAAACAGAAAATGAAACTAAAATAAACAGTCTTTCCTCTTGGGAAAAGGAATGTCTCCAGTTTCCTTCCCTTTGAAAGGACACCTGCTCCATGTCTCGTGTAGACATGCCATTGGCGAGTGGCATCAATCCCAGAAAATCTTCAATGCATTTGAGAACAATTAGAAAATTTGAAATTGGACCAGCTTCTTTAGTTGCAGATATGTAACTGTGACTATTTATACTATTCAGAGAAATGCATCAAAAATCACCAAATTCCCTGCAGAGAGATGAACAACCCACCTCGCATATGTCATCATACATATTTTAATAAAAAAAAGTTCAACATCAAAATGGAACATTGTCCAAATCAAGAAAGAGACATGTATAATAGAAATTGCCTTTGCCAGCAATTTCTGCATGACTGAACTCTGGAGTTATCAGCTGGTTATTTTTGTACACAATATGGAAAGCTTTGGCAAGAAGACTACAATTGCAATGTCCAGGGCATTCAAGAGCACTGCCAAGGCATACGTCGAGATTTGGTCACAATCAGTCAAACAGTGCAACAGATGCAGGACAGTTACATTCCGATCTGCCGGTGGTTGCTGTAGACACTCTAGAGCAGCCATGCTGATGAAAATAGTGCACCACATGCTCAAGATGGGAAGTTAACTGACTGACTACAAGAGCTGAGCCAAGCTCTTTTAAGTTGGTTAACATGCATGTTATTTTCACGTGTATTTGCCAGCAAAGATATTTACAACAAAGGTGCCATCATTGAAAGATACCCTTGGGCCATGAGGCTATTCAGACCCATGGTTATTTCTCTCTCAGAGAGCACATTCTGCCCTGATAATTTTATTTTTGTAAATTAGTAAGCTGTAGTGCAGTGCCTCCATGTTGCTATTGATTTTCTTTGTAATACAATTTTGTACATTTAAATTGTAAAGTGACTTGGCACAAATTGTTTTGGATGTTTTTTAAAACAGAAAATTGTATCCATAAAGCTCTGTGATAATGCACTCTTATTAATCATTTTCTTCGTACAATGTATCAGCTTCTATTAGATTAAAAACCTTGCAGTACAGATGCTACCTAACATTCATAGTCATTCAATTGTAGTTTTTAAATCACCAACTCAATCATAATCCGTTATCCAATAAGATTTAGTAGAAAACTTATTTAAAATACCTATCTAAGCACTCACGTGATAGAATCAATCCTTTAGTACGTTATAAAGTAACAGATATCTGTGAAAGGAAATTCAGGTAAATCAAACAGAAGCTAAAGAGATTACAAACAAGGAAATTGTAAAGTTCAAACTAAAATAAAAGCGGATTTTGGACAATAGGTAGCAAATCCTTCCAGATGCACACTGTGAAACCAGATTTCAAAACTAATTTGGTGTTTCTTTTAACTATTTTCCATACATTTTGCTGTAGAAATTTAACTTAATAGAGTCATAGAGATGTACAGCATGGAAACAGACCCTTCAGTCCAACCCGTCCATGCTGACCAGATATCCCAACCCAATCTAGTCCCACCTGCCAGCACCTGGCCCATATCCCTCCAAACCCTTCCTATTCATATACCCATCCAAATGCCTCATAAATGTTGCAGTTGTACCAGCCTCCACCACTTCCCCTGGCAGCTCATTCCATACACGTACCACCCTCTGCGTGAAAACGTTGCCCCTTAAGTCTCTTTTAGATCTTTCCCCTCTCACCCTAAACCTATGCCATCTTGAACCCTTTCAAGTTTCACAACATCTTTCTGATAGGAAGGAGACCAGAATTACATGCAATATTCCAACAATGGCCTAACCAATGTCCTGTACAGCTGCAACATGACCTCCCAACTCCTGTACTCAATCTTCAATTATATTTTTCAGAACAAATTGTTTGCATCTCAAACTATTCCAATAGCAATGGCTGTGTTGAAAATGAACTTCCAGCAATGATTTAAATGCCTGGGGAGCATTTTATCAGCTAAAAGTATTAATGGTTTTACTTCACTTTTCCACTGGTGCCTTTGTTTTCATTGACCTCCATATCAGCCCTCTTCAAGAAAACCTGTCCTTCATCCCATGATCTCATTGAATGGTGAAGCAAGCTCAAAGGGCCAAAGACCTTTCCTGTTGCTATTTTCTATGTTTCCATTTTTCATTATCCAAAGGGAGATCTGCCTCCATTGCAGGAAGGTTCAGTGAAATGACATCTTTCCTTCAGCAAACACGCTACCAGTAACATGGTGGAGTTAAAGTATTTTTCAATCAGCTATCATTGAGGTGTAACATTGTCTGCTCTCTCTCATTAAAGACAACACATAAGCTCACTAGGGTTTCTGTGGAATTAAGGACAGCGTACATATGGACGTTCTGTGCAGGCCAACTGATGTCATCAAGAAGGTGACCAAACATCCAAAAGTAGCCTTTGCATCTAAAAAGTATGAGAACGTCAAAAGTGTCAACCAAAGGTCAATCAACTAAGATAATAAGTCAAACATGCCACATTTAAATCAACTCAACTATCTATCTACAGTAAAATGTGAGATTTTGCCAAAGCAAATGAGATTGAAAATTATTTGTCCTCCCAAAGCCCATCTACTTGAAACGCAACTCAGTGTTTACAGATTCCACACAATAGTATCCTGATAACATACACAATACAATATGGCCACGTGCATCTAGACTGATGAGATGACTGGAATTGAATAAATCCCACAAGCAGACAGTTCACCAGTCTTCATTACAATCAAAGTGTCCAGGCTGATCATTGTCAAAATTCCAAGATATGTACATCATTAAGACCATGTATTCAAAAGCCACCATGACACACATGAGACTATGAAGAAATAGATTGAGCAGATGAACAACTCCACTTTAGTTGCTATTTATATTGGCCATAACACCAAAAAGCCAGGTACCTTTATATTAGCAATGGGGGGTGGGGGATGGTATGGAGGAAAAACACACCTGATTTTTGTTTCATCACCTATGACAGCAAATGGTGGCTACTGGCCTGCTCCCAGAAGATCCCAGAAGGCATGGTGATCTAGTAATACCACTGCACTCAACATCCAGGAGCCAAAGCTAATGCTCTGAGCACATGTTAAATCCTACCCTGGCAACTGGGAAAAGTTGAATTCAATTAATTAAAGGTGGAATTAAAAGCTCATCTATATGGTGTCATGAAGCTACAGTAACACTGATTTTCACTTTTAAGAAGTCCACCTGAGTTTATGCTGTAATTCAGGGAAGAAAGTCTCTCATCCTTACTTAGTCTGACTTATATGTGCCTCCTTCTCCAGTTCAATATTGTTGACTCTTAAACAGCCTCTGAAATAACCATATAAAACCAAGAGAACTACAGATGCTGTAAATCAGAAACAAAAGTAGAAGTTGCTGGAAAAGCTCAGCAGGTCTGCCCAGCACCTGTGCAGAGAAATCAGAGTTAATGTTTCAGGTCCAGTGACCGTTCCTCATGTTTTGAGATACTATACAACTGAAGCAAGACTTCACTATCCAGTAACCAAATTCTCTTACAATAAATGCGAACATTTAATTAGCCTTCCTAATGGCTTTTTGTGCATGCATATTAGCCTTTAAAGACATATTTGGATTTAGACATAAATGATTTGGATAAGAGGGACAGTTAGTAAGTTTGAAGATGACACCAAAATTGGAGGTGTAGTGGACAGCGAAGAGGGTTACCTCAGATTACAACAGGATCCTCTCCAGATGGGCCAATGGGCTGAGAAGTGGCAGATGGAGTTTAATTCAGATAAATGCAAGGTGCTGCATTTTGGGAAAGCAAATCTTAGCAGGACTTATACACTTAATGGTAAGGTCCTAGGGAATGTTGCTGAACAAAGAGACCTGGGAGTGCAGGTTCACAGCTCCTTGAAAGTGGAGTCGCAGGTAGATAGGATAGTGAAGAAGG
>NC_057710.1:126043251-126086642 GCF_004010195.1 Chiloscyllium plagiosum
GGATAAATAGGCAAAGTCTTTTCCCTGTGGTGGGGGAGTCCAGAGCTAGAGGGCATAGATTTAGGGTGAGAGGGGAAAGATATAAAAGAGACCTAAGGGGCAACGTTTTCATACAGAGGGTGGTACGTGTATGGAATGAGCTGCCAGAGGATGTGGTGGAGGCTGGTACAATTGCAACATTTAAGAGGCATTTGGATGGGTATATGAATAGGAAAGGTTTGGAGGGATATGGGCCGGGTGCTGGCAGGTGGGATTAGATTGTGTTGGGATATCTGATCGACATGGACAGGTTGGACTGAAGGGTCTGTTTCCATGCTGTACATCTCTATGACTCTATGACTCTATATCAACAAGATAACTTTGTATATCTAAATCTTCCAATCTCTTACCTTTTAGAAACTCTCCGCACATTCCTACCAAAGAGGATATCCTCACATTTTTCTATATTTTGTTCCATCTGCCAAATTCTTGTCCAACCACTAAGCCTGTTTGAATCCTACTGAAAACCATTTATGTTATCCTCAAAATGCACATTCTTGTTCAGCTTTGTGTCATCTGCAAATTTAGAACTATATTTGGTCTCCACCTTCAAAACATTGATATCTATTAACATCAAGTACCGAATCTTGTGATACCAGAAGTCATCACAATTTGCTAGCATTCTTACTCTGTTTGCTGATTCTTAATCCATGCAATACATTAGCTCCGAACCCATGTGCAATGTTCTCAGATGTCCAAACCTTGAATACATTGTTTCAATCTAGTGATTATCGGTTATTTCTTCTCCAACTTCCTTTAACAACCTGGGATATAATGCATCTGGCCCTGATGATATATCCACTTTCAAGGATGTCAGTCCTTCCAATACTTCCCTCACATTACACTCAATGTATTTTATATTTCACACTCCTCCTTAACTAGCATGTCTGCATCATCCGTCTCCAGAGACAAGGTAAGCCAGGGAACTATAGACTGGTGAGCCTGATGTTGGTGGTGGGCAAGTTGTTGGAGGGAATCTTGAGGGACAGGATGTACATGTATTAGGAAAGACAAGGACTGATTAGGGAAAGTCAACATGACTTTATGTGTGGGAAATCAGGTCTCATGAACTTTGATTGAGTTTTTTGAAAAAGTAACAAAAAGGATCGATGAGTGCAGAGTGGTGGACATGATCTATATGGACTTCAGTAAGGAGTTCGACAAGGTTCCCCGGTTGGAAAGGTTAGATCTCATAGAATACAGGGAGAACTAGCCATTTGGATACAGAACTGGCTCAAAGGTGGAAGACAGAGAGTGGTGGTGGAGGGTTTTTAGATTAGATTACTTACAATGTGGAAACAGGCCCTTCAGCCCAACAAGTCCACACCGCCCCGCCGAAGCGCAACCCACCCATACCCCTACATTTACCCCTTACCTAACACTATGGGCAATTTAGCATGGCCAATTCACCTAACGTGCACACCTTTGGACTGTGGGAGGAAACCGGAGCACCCGGAGGAAACCCACACAGACACGGGGAGAACGTGCAAACTCCACACAGTCAGTCGCCTAAGGCGGGAATTGAACCCGGGTCTCTGGCGCTGTGAGGCAGCAGTGCTAACCACTGTGCCACCGTGCCGCCCATGTTTTTCAGACTGGACGCCTGTGACCAGTGGAGTGTCACAAGGATCGGTGCTGGGCCCTCTACTTTTCATTATTTATATAAATGATTTGGAAGAGAGCATAAGAGGTTCAGTTAGTAAGTTTGCAGATGACACCAAAATTGGAGGTGTATTGGACAGCGAAGAAGGTTACCTCAGATTACAATGGGATCTTGATCAGATGGGCCAATGGGCTGAGATGTGGCAGATGGAGTTTAATTTAGATAAACATGAGGAGCTGCATTTTGGGAAAGCAAATCTTAACAGGACGTATGCACTTAATGGTAAGCTCCTAGGGAGTGTTGCTGAACAAAGAGACCTTGGAGTGCAAGTTCATAGCTTCTTGAAAGTAGAGTCACAGGTAGATAGGATAGTGAGGAAGGCATTTGGTATGCTTTCCTTTATTGGTCAGTGTATTGAGTACAGGAGTTGGGAGGTCATGTTGCGGCTGTACAGGACATTGGTTAGGCCACTTTCGGAATATTGCGTGCAATTCTGGTCTCCTTCCTATCGGATGGATTTTGTGAAACTTGAAAGGGTGACCTTATAGAGCTTTATAAAATCATGACAGGCGTGGATAGAGTAAATAGACAAGGTCTTTTCCATGGGTTGGGGGAGACTAGGACTTGAGGACATAGGTTTAAGGTGAGAGGGGAAAGATTTAAAAGGGACCTAAGGGTCAACTTTTTCATGAAAAAGTTGTTACGTGTATGGTATGAGCTGCCAGAGGAAGTAGGTCTTTTCCATGGGTTGGGGGAGACTAGGACTTGAGGACATAGGTTTAAGGTGAGAGGGGAAAGATTTAAAAGGGACCTAAGGGTCATCTTTTCCTTAAAAAGTTGTTACGTGTATGGTATGAGCTGCCAGAGGAAGTGGTGGAGGCTGGTACAGTTACAACATTTAAAAGGCATGTGGATGGGTATATGAATAGGAAGGGTTTAGAATGAAATGGGACAAGTGCTGGCAAATGGGACTAGATTAATTTACGATATCTGGTCAGCATGAACGAGTTGAACCAAAGGGTCTGTTTCTGTGCTGTACATCTCAATGAATCAAGCATTGTTACTTGGATTGGTCTTACACATTCTTCAGTTCCCTCTTGCTCTAAAGTACTGATAAAGCATATTTGTGTTTTCCTTGATTTTACCCAGAGATATGGGGGGCACAGTGGCACAGTGGTTAGCACTGCTGCCTCACTATGCCAGAGACCCGGGTTCATTTCCCGCTTCCGGCAACTGTCTGTGTGGAGTTTTCACATTCTCCCCGTGAATATGTGGATTTCCTCCGGGTGCTCTAGTTTCCTCCCACAGTCCAAAAATGTGGAGGTTGGTGAATTGGCCATGCTAAATTGCCTGTAGTGTTAGATGTAGGGGAATGGGTCTAGGTGGGTTGCTCTTCGGAGTGTCAGTGTGGACTAGTTGGGCCGAAGGGCCTGTTTCCACACTGTAAGTAATCTAATCTAATATGCTTTCACATACTCCCTTTGTTTTCTTAATTTCACCTTGTACTTTCTACATTCTCTAGGTTTTTTACAATGTTACTTTTTTTGTGACTGTCACAAGCTTTCTTTTCCCTGTTTTATCCTTATATTTTATGTTTCTGGAAAACTAGGGAGCACTAAACATGGCAGTACCATCCAGGGTATTTGAGGGAACATGTCTACAATGTGAATCCATATTCCATTAATACCACCTAGGGGGTAGGGAGGATGTCATTGACTTTCTCTGTACATTGCCCATAGTGTACAGCTGGACTACAAAGCTGATAAAAGCCACTCTAAGCACTGCAGAGATCTCTTTGGTCAGGTGGAAGATTAATCTCTAATATCAATGGTGTGGAGGAGCACTCATTGCTACTCCCAGGCAGCTGACAGGAGAACCTGGAGGGAGGGAGTGTTGCTGAACTGGGGCCAACCTTTGTCTGATCTGACTTCTAGATGGTATGAATGCTTCCCACTGAATGCCAGTTGCAGCTTAGAACAAACACTGGAGGTTTGGATAGTCAGTAGTCACTGAAGACAGGTCCAGGTGTTGGTTAAGTACAACACCCAAAACTCTGACCCAAACAGCAAAAGCCAGGTTGAGAGATTTCCTTCTCAATCACGTCACACAATCTCATACCTTCACTGTGCTTATTGGATGCACACCTCACAATTGTGGTCTGTCAGTTGTGCATGCAGCTAGTCGCAATGTTATCCAGCTCCTGGATCACTGCTGGGACCCACACTGTAACAACTATATTTACCCAAGGTTTAGAATGGTGCCCTCATTTAAAACAGTGCATTTTTTGTTGCTTTATTTAACAATCCTACATAAAATCACTTAGATATTTCTCCATCTTGCTCTTCGTGGATCCAATTGGATACCACCAATAATATCATTATGGCAAATGATACACCAAACTGATGAAGTTTGACTTGAATATGTCCTTTGAATTTTGGGTGTATTAACATATTGTACATTCAGATTAGCTGTACTGCCCGGTCCATGCCAAACCTAAGATGACAGATCATTCCTGACTATTTCCTAACGGCGTGACGGCATGTTGAGCACTAAACTGGGCAAAAAGTAAAAACATAAAAATAAATCTAAAACATATTTCCAAAGAATAAAAAAATGATACTATAAGTGCCTGCATCCGAGGTTTATGGGGACTATCTCTGTGTGACATTAGACACTACTAAGCAAGTCCAGCAGCAAGAGGAGTCATTTTGAATTTAATTGGATTTAGTTACTGATTCAAAGAAACGTTCAAATTCCAAGAGTTTTTCAGAAATGACACTCATACAGGTCACAGTCTGGATTGTACAAGGGATAACTTACAAACTTTGCATTTCTTTTGCTCTGAAGGAATGCACAGAAATTTTTAATCTACCTCGTCAGAGATGTCATTATGCACCTCTGGACCAGGTGGGACTTGAACCTGTGATTCTTAGTCCACAGATAGGGACACTACCACTGCACCAGAGGAACACCCCCCCACCCAAGCATGAAATTCTCATGTGGAAATCAGCAATGTTGGCAAAAACAGGGTTTGAACCCCTGACCTTGGCATGATTAGAATCATACTCTAACTATCTTTGCTAACCAGCCAATATTTGGAGGTGTGCATATTCAATCAAACACTATGTCTGATTTTCTGGTCATTTAAGTTAAAAGTTTGGGAAACTGAACACAACACGTTTCTAAATTTTCAATATCCCAGCATGACCACCAACCATACCCCTCACAACTCCATCCTCACTGAGAAATACAAAATTACTACACGTGATTTCACCTTCTTAGAAAATATTTATGTTCCACTTTTGCTGTTTACCAATATTAACAGGTGGTTTTACTTTTTTAAAATGCAAACATTACAGCCACAAATCTCTGCGATGTTGTTACCTGAGTCAGGTAGCCTCCTCCAATTGATAACATTCTATCTGTATGGCAAATACGGCTGTAGAAAAGCTATTGAAACACATCTAAAGTGTCACCACTTTCAAAACTTGCCATTAGCCAGAAAGATTTTGTATTTGATTTTCTTCTTAATTAAATATTCACAAAATATACAAGACAAAGGTAAACAGTTTTGCCAAAATGGTGCTGTAAATGCACGATGAAAGTTAATTTTGAGATTATTGTGATGAAAGGGTGTAAACAGGTGCTAAATGGGTGCTGTGCTAATAAGACATGTCTGTTTGCAAGTCTGGATTTAGCACACAATTTTGGCTCTAATTGCTGATTAACATAATTAGAACTTGCTGGAGGTGCTAAAGCAGACATCTGTAGGTTTAACATTCAAGTGCTGATTAGAATCCAATTCCATGAACCCATATGTGGACTCCACAGACCCATTTCCACTGAAGTTATGGAATTTGCTTGCTGGCCATCACACAACTGTTATGTTGTGGGGTGACTGAGGAGCAAAGTGAGAGGTTACACTGGTTCTTAAATGTGGCGCTGAGCTCCAGAGGATGAAGGATATCCTAAACACACAGAGGAGAATATATAGTTATAGAGCCCTAAAGCACAGAGACAGGCCTTTGGCCCAAACTGGTCCATGATGACCAAAATACTTTGCCCTGTTGTCCCTAACAGCAGCAATAGCTGGTGCCTGAACCCATACCCTCTTCCGTTTCTCTTCCACTAGAAAGATGTTAATGATGAGAAAACACTCTTTTATTTCCCTCTAGTTACACCTACAAGGGATCCAGTTAGGTTGAAAAGTAATGCCGCTACTGTTTGTAGATCTCTTCAGAAAGTTACTGGAATAAGCATTGATTGGTAGTGTCTTAACAAATGTTCCAGAATTTCTCCCAATGAGTCTCAGAAGTGCTGTTCAAGCTTCTAGCAATAAGGTGAGCACTAAAACCTGACATACTTCTAATTCTCAAAGTTCTATGCAATAATTTATACTCCCAATCAGCTGGTCAATGTAAAAATGGCTGTAAGTTCAAACATTAGGCACCAAAATGTCTTGCAGCCTATAAACATTTTAAGTGGCAATTAGCCCCTTAATGATGCTTTAGGCAGCTGTTTCTCAAGCAGGCTCCAGTTCCTTTACCTAACTTACATCTTTCACTCATATCTGGGGTAGTTATTTTAATCAACCTATTCAGGCAAATCATGCCACACATCGAAAAGAAGTGGGACTCGAATCTGGGCCTCCTGACAGAAAGGTGGGGACACTACCACAAGAGCTCCAGAAATTAAACTGCAGCAGCTGCCATAATGGGATTTGTACCTATGCCCCGAGAGCATTGGCCTGATCCTGCTAGCTAATGAGTTCAGTGACATTACCATTACACCACCATCTCTCCCACTAAGCCTGGGATAAGGTGACATTTCAATTTAAGACCTCATCTTGGCTCACATTGGAGTCATTTCAGTGACAAAATATCAGGAGAGAACCACCCTCTTTGTGTATTTTACATTAGTTAACAAGCATGAGTCAATTTATTTTTCGAAGCCGAATGTTGAACAGAAGAGCAATACATACAAATATTTTACTAGTCCCCTTTTGTGTGTTTCCTATCTGCTCATATTTTTGATGAGGAAAGAATCCTTATTTCATTTTCTTTTTATTTCCACTGAAATTTAAGATCATTTTTTTCAAAAATAACTTTTATTTATTGATTAAAATAAATGCATTTGTATTTTGTAGATTGCTTCCATCCATTTTGCAAAAAAACTCACAAATTCTTGTAAAAGTGAAGTAAAATTATATATATGCACATTACAAAGTTTCGAAAAAAAGCCAAGCTCTTAAATGGTTAATAGCTGCTGAGTTTATAAAACTTTCTACTTAATCCGATAAGCATTCATCCAAATCAGATTTTTATTCAGTATAAGCTCTTCTAAATAAGCACCAAGTCAACTCATAAGACACCTGTTTATTGAGATTTCAAAGCTCCCACAACCTGCATCTTCTTTTAATATTTGTAAATCTCCAAACTAATTGTTTTCCCACATGCCCAGTCTTAGATACACAAGACATTTGCACATGCTCAGAAATGTTTCCCAGTTGCTATCTCTTTACTTACGTGTATCAGTCATGCTGAATTTTTTTGTGCTAATGAAACACAATTATCATGCTTATTGATGCAACTGTATAATTGGAGAGTGAAGCTGCTACACTAACAGTGCATCATACTTAAACCAGTTCCACACTAGCTTCAAAACTAGCTTCATACTCTAAACTCTGTGCTGGCTTAAGTGAATTGTCCTCATATTCCATGAATATGAATATACCTACATCTCATTGGTCCACTCTCAACTTTCTGAGACAAAAACAAAATTGTAAATGAAAAGCTCTAAAATGGATGGCTTCCTTACAATGGAATTTTAAACTATTTCATTTCTTGCTTATGAATAAATTACCAAGCAATCAACTTAGCCACTTTATTTCACACTTTATTTTCCATTACATTCATAAGATTCATGTAACAAAACAGACTTTTTAAAATAGTGTACATTAATTAAAAGCCATTTTACAGGCAATAGTGTGAGGGATCACTGTCATTAAACATAGCCTTTTGACATAGCCTTCTATTCAGTTGCAAAAATATGCCATTCTAAAACAAATGTCCTTTGTGTCCCACGCAAATGTTAACCCTTTCCAGAAATAAAGATGTATAAATCTGTGTGGCAGCTCCAGAACACCCACTCTTCCATCTTACTCATCAAATCCAACAGGTCCCTTTGCTGCTTCAAGCACCAGTCCAGATACATACACTAGTAAGGATGAAGATATTGAGATAAAGGGAATGAAGCGTAGATCACCAATAAGCAGGAGGAGTTGGGAGGACATTATTGCATGATGATATAAAACATCACTGTAGGATGCTATTCAGTTGTTTGTTCTTTTGCCAGCTCTTTGAAACGTCAATCCAATTCGGTTCATTCCCTTGTCATTGTCCCACAGTCATGCAAATTCTTCCTCTTCATGTATATATCCAGGTCTCTTTTGAAAGTTATTATTGAATCTGACAATGTATTATATATCAAACCAACTTGTTTCATAAAAGTAATTCTCAGCAGCTCAGCCCTGGTTCTTTTTGCAATTTTTTCACATCTGTTTTCTTTTCCAAGATGATGGCAGAGTGAGTGGGCTGAGCCTTATGTCTCATCCAACCCTGTCAGCTTTCTTTCTATTTCTCTTTTTTCTTTATCTCCTTTTCTTTTTGTTTCTTTGTTTTCTTTCCTTTTTAAGTGGGGAGAGTGGCAAGTGAAGAAGGAGGCTTCCAGTGACAGCAAAAAGAGGATGAACCGGACACAGCTCCACCCAGCCTGGTGGTCTCCCAGCAAGTGAGGAGCAGGTCCCAGACTGACTGCCCTGACCCAGGCTCGCAGGCCAAGCTGAGGGGCCAGGTCCGCAGATAGGCCCAGGCAGTTGAAGGAGGGGAAGTGGCCATCTTGGCACAGCGTTGCTGACTCCTGGTGTGGCGGTCTTGTCCCAGCATGACAATCTTGTCCCCATGCAGAGGTCTTCTCCATTTTCAGCTTCCAGGTATTCCAGTGGCCTGGCAGGCAGTCTGCTGACTCAGTCCAGCATGGTGGTCTTCTTCGATGGAAATTTCTAGCCCAGTCTTTTAACAGCCTGGCATGGTGGTCTCATCTGGGGTGCGTCTTCAGAATAATCCAGATTCCCTTAGTCGGCTTTCTCCAAGCCCAGTAGCCGTTAACTGAACTGTGATGAACATTGTCTTAATTTTACAGTTTTCTTATTATTTTGCATGATTTCTGTCATTGATATAGGTGCCGTGTTGGGGAAACTTATAAAACTTATCACTGCATTTTTCATTTAAAAGTGCACATGATAATAATCGTCTATTCTATCCTATTTCTGTGTTTGCTAATTACCTCCTTTTCCGCCATTTTTCAATGGCGGATACTATTTTTCAATGTTTTTTCTATAAAAGTTAACATTTGTTGCAGGGTGCATCAGCTTAGATAGTTTGCAGTGTAACTCAAAGATTGGTGTAGAAGAAATGGGATTTGATCTTGAGGTGAGAATGGAATATACTTAAAGCCAGTTAGCTTAACGTCTAACATTGGGAAAATGCTGGAAGCTTTTATCAGGATGGATATAACACTTATAAAATCTTAATGCAGAAGGCTGAGTCAACATGAGTTTGGGAGAGGGAAGACCTGTTTGACTCAATTTTTGAAGAGTTTTGAGGAAGTAACATGCAATGTGGACAAAGGGAATCTGGAATTGTACTTATTTAGAAGCCTAAATTTTTGTAGTCCAGAAAGTGTTTGACAAAGTGCCACTTCAAAGATCACTTTGTAAGTTAAGGATTTATGGTGTTAGGGATAGCATAGTAACATGGATAGGGGAATTGGTTAGATAACAGAATATGACAAGTCAACTTAAATGGGTTTACTTTGTTTTGAAAGATGTGACAAGTGGTATACCACAAGGATCAGTGCTGGGACATCAACTATCTACAATCAATATTGATAACATGGATGTAAGGGCTCAATCTATGTTGTTAAATTTGCTCATTATACAAAGATGTACTTGGTGTTAATGAGACTACATCTGGAGTACTGTGTACAATATTGTTCTTCTTATTTAGCAAGAATACAGATTAGTCAGAAGCAGTTGAGAGAAGGTTTACTCGAATGATACCTGGGGTGAGGTAGTTTATCTTAACAGGAAAGGTTGGACAGAGTGGACCTATATCACTGGAGATGAGAAGTTTGAGAGGTGATTCTATTAAAACATGTATCCTGAGAAAACATGACAGGATGGAGGCTGAAAGGGTGTTACTCCTTGTCAGAGAGACGAGAACTAAAAATAAGCAGCTTTCCATTTGACACGGAAAGGAGGAGAAATTTTTATTTTCTCAGGGGCTTATAATTTTAAGGAACACTCTTCCCCAGGAAATGGTCGAAGGTTTTTCTTTTAAAGATATAGGTAGATCGATTCTTTACGAACAATGTAGTCAGAGGCTATTGGGAGACAGGTGGGAATATGGTTTTGATGTTACAATCAACCATGATCATATTGAAAGGAAGAGATTTGAGGGTCCAAATTGCTTATTCCTACTCCTCATACTTTTGTTCACATGTTCTACTAAATCTCCTTTTAATATTTTCTGCTCTATGGAGAGTAACTCTAGCTTCAAACTCTTCATATTACGAGGATTCAGTATCTTGGATTTAATTCCAGTAAATCACATCTGCATCCTTTTTAAACAGTGTTGTCCAGTATTGGATGAAAAATTCTATCTGAGGTGCTTTATAGTAGTAGTATAGAAGTAGTATTTTATAAAAGTTTAACATAACCTCACTGCTTTCGTACTAAGTAAAGTCAGTGATCTATATACCTTTTACATAACCATCTTATCATGTCCATTTTCATCTTCAATATTTGGATCCATTTACTCACAGATTTCTCTTCCTGCAGCCCCTTACTTTTAGTTTCTCTCTGCATTTATCCGACCAACATTTAGCATATTACACTTCTCTGCTTTACATTATAACTTCCATGTGTCTGTCCATTTTGTCAGTCTGTTACTATATTCCTTTCTGTTTGCTGCATTTCCGAGTTTAGTATGATCTATAAACTTTGAAACAAGTTATATTGTATATTTTTTAAAAACAGTGCCCCTAATACCAATCACTGGGGAATACAGCTTGAAATATCCCATCAATCTGAAAAACAACCACATAGCGAGTTTTGAGAAGATTTGAAGCTCAGGTTGAGGTTCTGGATGTAGGTTTGCTCACTGAGCTGGAAGGTTCATTTTCAAACGTTTCGTCACCATACTAGGTAACATCATCAGTGAGCCTCCAGATGAAGCACTGGTGGAATGGCCGCTGAGATTGACAGAGAGGGCAGGTGGGAAGGAAGTGAAACCGTTGCTGCCTTCCATCCTCATGCAAATCACAAAAGTTCAATGGATCTGAAAATGGCTGCCACCAGCATCCAGAGTGGGTGCGGTATATGATTTTATTCACGGACTGAGGGAAATGCTCAATGTTTATGCAGTATGAGATCCTCCAATGGCAATAGCGTGAAATAAACACTCACACAGTCTTGGTGAACCACATCTGTGTCACAAAAAACTGTATGCAGACCTCATATATTGACCTTGTGTTGACCAGAAATCCTGGTTACATGGAAGCTTGACTACATCATTTCACAGGACAAATAAATCCTACTAATGGTATGAACCACAAGCAATGCATTGCAGCCTGGAGATTTTCACTCTCGTTGCAAAGGTAGAATCACCTTCCAAGATGCTATAGCCTGCACACCTTAGACTTTAAAACATCACTGCCATTATCCTATATTCAGAGCTACCTGTCCTGTCTGCGGTGGGATTTTTCAGCCTCCATGCAGAGGCATTCTACTGGTCTCCTTATCAGGGACCTCCATGTCCCAATATTTGTGGGCTACTATTAAAATGTGTGCACTATGACTGCTGAATGATCATTTTACCGAGGAGCTGCTTTGTTTCTGATTTTGCCCAAATAGGCTCATTAGAACTTTCCCCAAGGGTCCAGACACAGAAGCTGCGATCACCTCAATGTCTGCTGTACTAAAGGTCACTACATGAATGGATGAGGAACACATGGGTGTGGAAGCACAGGACCAGCATCAACCTCCAGCAGAGTGGAGCCAATCCCCTGCAGTGGAGCTTGCAGCCATCAGCGCCCTTATGATGTACTGAAGATGCAGGAGAAACATAGTCACTCGACTTCCATGGAATGCTATGAAGATAAAAGACAGAGGAACAGTATGTTATCTAGATATAGAGGTTAGAATTCCATTGTATAACCTCAACTGCAAGTGCAGCTGAATGCTTTGATCTTTCATGCTGTTTAGTAAAAGTTAAGGTTACAAACTGATGAAAGCTTTTACAACAAAAGTGCTCCCCCATTCAGTCACAACAAATTTTCATGCTAATATGGGCACTATGGAAAGGAAAACTATCACTCAAGCAAAGTTCAACATTGTGTGTCATTAAGGAAAGCTAACCTCTCCATACTTGTAGTTGCAGATAAAATGTCATTTACTCAAACAGCTGACAATGAAACATGAACACATATTTACAAATGTGATAGTGTATTTATAATTAATTGGCCCCACCCTGCCACCTATCTGGGGAGGCAATGGTCTAGTAGTATTATTGCTAGACTATTAATCCAGAAACGTAGCTAAAGTTCTGGGGATGTAGGTTTCAATCCTGTCTGGCAGATGGTGGAATTTGAATTCAATTTTTGAAAAAAATTTTTGAAAAAATCTGGAATTAAGAATCTATTTATCACCGTGAAACCATTGCCAATTGTCAAAAAATTGAATTGTGTTCACTAAAGGAAATTTGCCATCCTCACCTGGTCTGGCCTACAGGTGATTCCAGACCCACAGCAATATGGTTGACTCTCAATTGCCATCTAAAATAGCCTAGCAAGCCAATCAGTTCAAAGGCAACTTAGGATAAATACTGGCCAGCCAGCAATGCCCACAATTTAAAAAAAACTGTCTCTTATTCCTAACCTTACCCATCCCAACCTCAGTCAACCCTACTATGTCAAAGTGCTGACCTGGTGTCAGCAGCTGGGGTGGGAGGAACCTGCTATTTGAGTTTCAAATGGACAACGCCAAGCTGCCTAGGGCGAAAGACCCAACCACCCTGTGTGCATCCTGCCCAGCTACAGGTGTATGTCTCAAGAAGTGCACCATCGTCAACCATTTCTTTCCCTTCATCAATGAACAGCTTGAAGTTAATCAAACATGACTTCCTTTCACATATCTAATCTAGCTTATCAACTTTTATATTTCTAAGCGACAATTAATTTTGTCTTGTACTATCATTTTTAAAAAGTTTCCCACTGCCAATATTAAACTGACTGATCTCTAATTACTGCAGTGAGGGCAGAATTTACAGTCCTCTAGTATTTTGGTATGCATACCAAGGGAGATTGAAAGTGGAAATATCATGTATAATATCCATGCTTTTTTACCTTTGGCAAACTCAGAAAGAACTCCAAACTGGGTGACTGTTTAACTTTGAATGTGTCAACATTATTTTTACCCTGTCCAATTTCTATAGCATTACTGGGACGTTGGCAGGGATCTTTTTCTGTAATTTAGTGCATCAGCCCTCTGTCTCCACAAGATGATTTCCTTTCCTTTTTATCACTTCATCAGGCTATCTCGATACAATTAATAGCCGAGATTTGTTGCAGTCATAATTGCAACTGGCATAGCTTAGAAGAGTAAAGACAGTGAACTATCAGCAATGTTTGGACTCTGCACATGTAGGAAATCCAAAAGCTGCTGACAGTGTTTCTGTGCTTCTGCATTGTGTGTACTGTTGAATAATCCATTATCTGAAATCATTTAGCTGACACAGCCCTTTGCCCTTTGACACTGTTAGGTCCACTGTAACCTTTGGAAGTTACACCGAGTTAAATATGCAATTGAGTTCCTATGGTTTGCCAAATTCATAACTACTACTGAACAGCCTCTATGACCCCCACAAGATTAATATTTGTGGGAATACCAAATATCTAAGTTTTAGTACAAAATGCACACATATTTTTGCCTTTGAGAATTCCTCAATGTTAATGGTTGCTTATCCTGCTTGATAACATCACTTTTCAAGATGTTTGGAGATTAGCTTGATGTGGCATCAGATTCAAACTAACTTTGGTAATTGGGGAATACGTGTCATAGATATTGCTCTTTTTGGGAAGCTTTTTTTCCAAGCTCAGCAGAGCAGTGTGGTCACTTTGCCACTCATTGTTCATTCCTCACCTGTTTGGCTCCCTACTGAATTATGAATCATCATCAAAGGCTTCAAAGAAATCACAAACCTACCACGTGGCAGACCGGAGATTATAAATCAGAGGCTGAGACAGACTAAAGTTTATAAAAGTAGGGGGGGGTATATGAGTGAAACCAGATTTTGTCAATACTTTGTTTAATTAGGACTAAAAGTGTGAGAATAAGTTACATGTTTTAGTTTTACTACTCCCAAAAACATGCTGCATGTTTGTTTTTATTTAATTGAGATTTATATTTAAAGGGTAAGAAAAGACACACCCCTTTCCATATAAAACATACTGATCATTGGCAGTAAGAGTTCAGGAGGTAGTGAGGACTGCAGATGCTGGAGAGTCAGAATGGATAAAGTGTGGCGCTGGACAAAGCACAGCAGGTCAGGCAGCATCCAAGGAGCAGGACATTTCAGGCAGGACTCCTCAAGAGAGTTCATGCATTCCATTCATTACAATTAGATTGGAAGATGGATAAGGATACAAAGCTGAAGGAATAGGAGAACAGAATGGATAGATATAATTTAATTTTCTTACATAAAAGATAAATACGTACATGCACTGATGATGTTAACTCGATGACTTTGCAAAACTTATTCTCAGAACTTGGACATTAATGACAAGCAGAATAGCATTTGTTTTCCCATTCCCATTTCACCCCTTTTTCTAGGAGCACTGTGGTATGTTGGTGAAAGTATTTTTTTCAATGGTTTGATAAAACTGAGTGCCTCGCTAAGGCAATTCAATAGTCAATGAAGAGTCAATTGCTTTGAATTAGGACTGAAGTCACACATAGACCAAACTAGCAGGTTTCCTTGCAAGGATATCATTAAACCAATTTTAATTTTATAATAAACCAACAGCTCAATGGTCTTATAATTTTAGAACATAGAACATTGGTCCTCGATGTTGCGCTGACCGGTGAACTATTCTCAGCTCATCTCCCTACACTATCCAAAATCATCCATGTGCTTATCTAAGGATTGTTTAAATCTCCATAACGTGGCTGAGTTGACAACATTCCACGCCCTTACCACTCTGCGTAAAGATAAATTTTTTTGTTAAAATGATTTCAGATTGTCAGATTGACGATCTAAAATCTGGATTTAGGCTGTTGTCAGGAGCAACCACTTAATGCATACCTTTACTAACTACAAAATGGCTTCTTAATGCAAGTAACATAACAAAATGGCTTATAGGAGCAAATTAACAATTTTGTTTGTAATTTCATCTAACTCTGCTGAAAACTGCATTTCTGAACTAATTGAAAGAGATTAGCAAATAGTGCCCTGTTCATAGTATGAATTAACTAAGGAAGACATGACATTATTAAAGGATCCTAAATTGACCTTGGAAACCAGGTGTCCCCAGAGATAAAGACACGCAAAACAAGTCAGTTCCCAGGAAATATCATTGGCTTAATTTTATGTCTATTTGTCATTTTATTGGATTAATTTAAGAGACCTATAAAAGTTACCTGTGTTTTAAGCTAAAGCATGCAGCTTTTCCAGAGTGTACAGAGGTACTTAACCCCTGTGTTGCTGGATAACCTATGCCTGGTGTCATAATAAATTGTTAAATCTTGCTGAATCAGACCAAGCTGCTAGTGTTTATTTGACCGATCGCGGAATCAAGAGGCCCCTCCCAGGGGTCTGGATTTACAAGATTAGCAAAGTAGAAGTTGAATTCATGTTGCCAATTTACACAATTGAACGAACCTTGGATATTTGTTCATTTTAAAAGTGCTACATAAAGCAAGTTATTATTGCTAACAGCACAATCATACTGACTCAATGGTTAGCACTGCTGTGCCACAGTGTCAGTTACCTGGGTTCGATTCCAGACTTGGGTGATTTTTCTGTCTGGAGTTCTCTCCATGTCTCTATGGGTTTCTGTCAGGAACTCTAGTTTCCATTGCTTGATGCAGTGTGGTAGTGAAAAAAAAACACTCCCTGATTTATCTGGAACAGTCTCTTGTAGTTAACAAGATTGGGTTTATTTCATGATAATAATTGAAATTGTGTCTCACAAATTTGATTGAGTTTGTTTAAAGTGGTAAACAAGAAGATAGATGAAGACACAGTGGTAGACATTGTTTGCATAGACATTTGCAACGCCTTTGACAAGGTTCCACATAGTTGACTGGTTAGCGAGGTTAGATCTCATGGGATCCAGGGAGAGCTAGCCAATTGGATACAAAATTGGCTTGACTGTAGGAGACAGGGGGTGGTGGTAGAGGATTGTTTTTCAGCCTGGAGGCCTGTGACCACTGGTGTAATGCAAAGATTGATGCTTGGTTTATTATAGTTCATCATTAGGATGAGGATATAGGAGGCACGGTTAGTAAGTTTGCAGATGACACAAAAATTGGTGGTATAGTGCACAATTAATGTTATCTAAGAGTACAATGGAATATTGATCAACTGGACCAGTGGGTGGAGGAATGGTAAATGGAGTTTAATTCAGATAAATGTGAGACGTTGCTTTTTGGTAACTCAAAACAGTGCAGGACTTACACTGTTAATGATGGGACCCTGGGAAATACTGTCAAACAGAGACACCTAGGGGTACAGATGCATAGTTTCTTGAAAGTGGAGTAGACAGGGTGGTGAAGGCGTATTAGGCACGTTTGACTTCATCAGGGGGTAGGAGTAGGTGAGGACTGCAGACTGAAGATCAGAGACGATGAACGTGGCGCTGGAAAAGCACAGCAGGTCAGGCAGCATCCAAGGACCAGGAGAGTTGGCATTTCAGGCATAAGCCCTTTGTCAGGAATGTGGTGAGGGAGAAGAGGGCTGAGAGATAAATAGGAACAGGAGTGAGGAGCTAGGGGGGGAAGATAGTTCAGAATGCAATAGGTAGCTCCTGGGCCTACTCTCTTCTCCCTTGCCAAATCCAAGCCACCTGATGCCTTGGGACCCTCCAACTACCCGGTTTCAACTTCAATTTCATCAGTTTCCTCATCTCCCCTCCCCCTACCTCATCTCAGATACAACCCTCCAATTCTCCACCGCCCTCTTGAACTGTCCTACTTGTCTATCATCCTTCCAATCTCTCCACTCCATTTCCACTCTGATCTATAACCATCAACTCCCACCTGCATCTGCCTTCCCAGTTACCTTTCCCCAATCCCACTGCCCCCATTTATCTCTCAGCCCCCATCCCTCCCCAACTGTACTCCACCACTAACACCGTGGAGACGGAACACCTCAAGGCCTTGTTTATTGTGACTGGCGACTTCAATCAAGCCAATCTAAGGAAGGTGTTGCCCAAGTACCACCAGAATATTACCTGCCCCAACAGAGGCATGAACATTTTAGACCACTGCTACACCACTGTGAAAGATGCCTATCGCTCCACCCCCCGCCCTCATTTCGGGAACTCTGACCACAATGCCATGTTTCTTCTCCCAGCTTACAGGCAAAAGCTCAAGCAGGAGATCCACTCATGGATACAAGTCCAGTGCTGGTCGGAAGAGGCACAGGATCAACTCTGATGCTGTCTGGAATTACCTGATTTAAACAGTCCACAGGTACTTTGGATGGATACTCCACCACAATCACAGACTTTATCAGCAAGTGTGTGGAGGAGTGCATAGGAGGACGCCAATTCAGGTGTTTGCCCAGCAAGAAACCCTGGATGAATCAGGACAAACAGAACCTGCTAAAAAACAGGCATGAGGCCTTCAGATCAGGAAACCCACTCAAATATAAAGAATCCAAGTATGACCTTTGCAGAGCCATTAAGACTGCCAAGGACCAATATTGATCCAAACTAGAGACCCAGACAGACACCCAACAACTATGGCAAGAACTGAATGACATCACAGGTTCTTAAAAGAGACAGTGCAAGATAGCAGACGATGACATATCCCTCCCAGATCATTTCAACGCCTTCTATGCTTGCTTTGAGCAGTATTTCAGCGGAGAGGTAACAGTTATTCTGACAAGTCCTGACGAACCTATCCCAACAGTCACTACATCAGAGGTCAGATCAGTTCTCCTTCGTGTGAATCCAAGGAAAGCGATGGGACCAGACAGAGTACCAGGCCGTGCACACAGAGCATGCGCAGATCAATTGGTAGAGGTCTTCTCGGACATCTTCAACCTCCCCCTGCAGCAGGCCACTGTCCCTGCCTGTTTCAAGAGGGCCAACGTCACCCCTGTGCCCAAGCAGGCTCATGCAGCATGTCTCAATGACTACCGCCCAGTGGCCCTAACTTCAGTGGTAATGAAGTGCTTTGAAAGGCTGGTCATGGCATTTAGGTGGTAAAACAATGACTGCAGATGCTGGAAACCAGATTCTGGATTAGTGGTGCTGGAAAAGCACAGCAGTTCAGGCAGCATCCGAGGTGCAGTAAAATCGACGTTTCGGGCAAAAGCCCTTCATGGCGTTAATTAACTCCAGCCTCCCCACTATTCTTGACCCTATCCAATTTGCCTATAATACATCAGATCCACCTCAGATGCCATATCACTTGCCCTTCACTCATCTCTAAAACGTCTTGACACCAAGAACAGCTACGTAAGAATTCTACTCATTGACTACAGTTCAGTCTTCAACACAATTATCCCCTTGAGACGGATTACTAAACTTAGTGATCTCAGACTAAACCCCACTCTCTGCAACTGGATCCTCAGCTTCCTGACCCACAGGCCACAGTCAGTGAAGATTGGGGACAATATTTCATCCTCACTAACACTCAACATTGGAGACCCCAGGGGTTCGTATTCAGCCCCCTACTGTACTCACTGTATATCCATGACTGCATCGCCAAATACCAGACTAATGCCATTTACAGGTTCGCTGGTGACACCACCATAGTCAGTCGAATCTCAGATGGCGACAAAACAGACTAAAGACAGGAAGTGGAAGACCTGGAAAAGTGGTGCACTGAGAACAACCCTTGCTCTCAATGCCAGCAAAACCAAGGAACCCATTATTGACTTTCAGCGGGATGTTACTCATGCCTCCCTACACATTAACAGCACAGAGGTGGAACGAGTGGACAGTGTCAAGCTCCTGGAAGTGGTTATCCACAACAAATTTTCTTGTGCAGACGCACTGGTTACAAAGGCCCAACAACGTCTCTTCTTCCTTAGGCAGCTGAGGAAGTTTGGCATAATGGCAAATACCCTTGCCAATGTTTATAGGTGCACCATTGAAAGCATTCTGTTTGGATTATCACTACCTGGTATGGCAACTGTACTGTTCCAGATTAGGGAAGGTTACAGACAGTGGTGAACTCGGCCCAGACAATCACAAAGGCCAACCTCCCATCTATAGAATCCATCTACCAGACCCGATGCCAAGAAAAGGCCACGAGCATTCTTAAAGATCCATCCCACCCTGGCAATGTTTTTCTACAACCTCTACCATCGGGGAGAAGGTACAGAAGCTTGAACACAAGCACCAGCCGGTTTCGTAACAGTTTCTACCCCACTGTTGTTAGAATACTGAATGGACTCACAAACTCTTAACATTCGCCTGTACCTGTGTTTTTGTTTTTGCCGCTGTTTACCTATTATTTACTTATCTATGCTATTTAACTCTGTGATCTACCTGTGTTGCTTGCAAGACAAAGCTTCTCACCATGCCTTGGTACATGTGACAACAAATTCAATTCAATTCAATTCATTCATGATGAAGGGCTTCTGCCCAAACATTGATTCTTCTGCTCCTCGGATGCTGCCTGACCTGCTGTGCTTTTCCAGCACCACACTTTTCAACCCTTCGCCAGTTACAGCATTGAGTACAGGAGTTGGAACATCATATTACATTTGTACAGTACATTGGTAAGGCCACATTTCTTACAATTCTAATTGCCCTGGTGGAAGGATGTCATTAAACTGGAATGGGTACAAAAACATTTACAAGGATATGGCTGTCACTGGAATGTTTGAGTTATGAGGAGAGGCTGGATAAGCTGGGAATTTTTGTGCTGGAGCAAGAAGCTGAGGGGTGACCTTATAGAGGTTTAGAAAATCATGAGGACCATAGATAAGGTGAATAGCCAAGGTGTTTTCCCGAGGGTAGAGGGCATAGGTTTAAGTTGAAAGGGACCTGAGGGGCAACTTTCTCATTCAGAGTGTGGTGTGTAAATGAAATGAACTGACAGAGGAAGTGGTAGAGGTGTGCACAATTGCAACATTTAAAAGACATTTGGACAGGTTTGGCTAGGAAATGTTTAAAAGATTGTGGACCAAGTGCAGGCAAATGGGACTAGCTCAGTTTAGGAAACCTGGTCAGCATGATGGTATGGGTCAAAGGGTCTGTTTCTATGTTGTATGACTCTATGGTTAGTATTGATGCAATAGACATTGGGACATCTTTTACATAATGAAATCCACATTTCCAACAGGTCCTTCACAAATACAGAGCTGTACTTTAATTCAGATAGGTTCTTTGTAGCATAGAACAGTCAGCGGAAGGCAAACCATGCCCCATTTTTGGTAGCTGACTGTTGCCATATTCTGAACTTTCGATATCCTGCATCATAGATCACCACTTTTACACTATATGTTGGGTAAGTACATAAGGTCGTGTGCCAGGAAAATAGGGAGCCAGGTGGGTAGGGTGCCAGATATGATGCAGCATTTAGGCTAGGCTAGGATGGGTGGGAGATGTTAGGTCTGGCAGGGCTGTTATAGGGAATGGATGGGTTGCCGGGTGGAAAGGGGGGTGGGGTGGTATGTGTGGGTCACAGGGGTGGTATTGTTGTAGAGGGCAGATCTGGCAGTAGGGAACATAGGATTCATGTCCCAGAGGAATGGGAAAGGAGATGGAGTATTGAGAGCCACAAATCAGGAGGTGGGGATGGATTGTTGTGTCCCAGGAATAGTGAAAGTGTCCTCAAGTCTAGCAGCAGGGCAGTGGTGTCAGGCTTGGATGAGGGGGATGTTGTTGGGTCAGGTTCTGGATGCTCTACAGCTGCAATGTTGAATATTACATCCATTCGTACCTCAAACAGAATCCGATTCACCAGCTTCAGAAGAGCGGTACTTTGGCAGGTGAGTAAAACATCCAAAGAACATGAAGCAAACCTTCACCTTAACCTTGCACTTGCTCACCTGATGTCCAATCCTGACTGGCTGTTTTCACAGATTATATGCCCCTGGCCTCAGATTCAAACCTTTGACGCAGTGATCATTTCTCTCTCTATTTTTATCCCTAATACCTTCAATCCTATGCTTACATTTTCTTTTTGGAGGTTAATTAAAATATTATCTTTTTTGTTGCTCAGAGCATGTTCAACCAAATTGTGACTGAGATTTGTTTCCTATACTTGCGTCCTCTGGGTAGCCAGGTCAGTGTATTCATTGTGCCTTACTAATAATCACTTAGAACACAATAGTATCTCTTTGGTAATAACATTAATATCATGAGGTAAGGCACTATGTAAGAGTGCACACTTTTAATAGTTTACCTGACAAAGTAAAAATGAACAACAGAAATGCAATGTCATGAATAGCTTTTTGCAACATTATGTTGCATAGCACTTCTACTAATATCATCTTGAAGCTATTGTCCACCTGTAATTGTTACAAAATTCTAAAAAAAAAAGTAAAATTTCTAACCAATCTGTTCAGGAATGTTATTCCACACTTTGCCTTACTTAGGTATAACTGGGCATGGATCCCACAGAACACACATGTAATTTGTCCAGTTTTATATTACTTCAACTCAATGATACTAGCTCCTGGAATAAGCATTTTAAATTTTGGCAGAATATCTTTCATTCCTTCCAGCCTTCCCAGCACAATAACAGCAGTGCCAATGACTGACAGGGATATATTGAAATATTCATCTTGTGGCGCATAATTTTGGAACACTGTTTCAAATAAAATAACTTTTTAGTGTCGCAGTGCTGCAAATCTTTATCACCACTGCCATTAGCAGCAAGTCACATAGTGAAAATAAAATGCTGCCCTGATATAGACTAAAATAAAAGCGTTAGGAAGAAATATCATTTTAAACCGCTCTCATTATTTGTAGCAGAGCTAATTTCACTCACCCAGTGTAACATTGGCAGAGATTAGTCAAGCATACATGTTCATCATGATGAGCACAAAGTATTTTAAGTGCAATGTGTCTCAGTGTAATAAATGGTGCAGTGGTAAAACACTTGTGTCACACTTCCATTGCCACAAATGAAGAAATCTGCTGTTGGATAAGTGATGGGTTATAATTAGCAAGAATATTTTTCTAACTTTCTGAAGGGTATAACCAATCTGCTTTCAAGTTATCATACATTGAAACCCCTTGCCTCAGGAATATGTTGGCTATTTATGACAATTTCTCAATGAGTGACTCCGATATGTTTTGCTACTTTCAAACAGTTGACACGTCAACAGATTTTCAAACTGCCTTTCTGTTCCCACTCAACATCAGTGATCATCAAGAGCAAGCATAGAATTCCCTACAGGCATTTCTTTTGTACCTTCTAGGTGCCACCAGTGAGGCTGGTACTTTTAACAGTTGACTTTTGGGATTTCAGACCATGGTACCATTGTTAAATGGCGTGGCACTGACACTTGGCATGAAACTGCTACTGGCTGCATCTCCCGAGTGTGATGCTGGGCAGCCAAATCTTGCGACCCATGTTCCATGGTGAGGAGCACTGTGAAGAAGGTGGGACATGTTCTGCTTTTCTGACAAATGATAGTATCTTGCAGTTACTGCTCATGGGTGGCTTGGTTCATCTGTATCATTCTCTTCACCCACTCTTATGCCACATTTTATGGTGGTGCACATAAAGAAGGGAGGGAAGATGAGAATGCACGAGCATCACCCTCTAGTGATGGAGGAGTCAGAGAAGTGGCTAGCAGATTATAGCTGTGTGAAATTCACTGGAACAACTATGGAAGTGCAGTCAGTTACTTAGTACAGGCAAGATGCTGCCATTTTTGGTATCTTCAATGGGAAGCACTGGGGTTTCCCAGGAGCTGCCTTTCACATGAATAGTGGTAGAACGCTCCCTTCAACAGTCTTCCATTGTAAGTGTTGTACACTACATTAATTTCTGAAGAGATATGTAAATGACATTCATCTGACAGTTAAGGAATGTGTGGCTGAGGAGATGTGAAGTAATAGATGTGAGAGGAATGTGGTATAATAGAGGAGTCAGGTTAGGGTTGTGTAAGGCAATCATTACATGTTAGGGAGCTGTGTAATTACAATTCGGTAATGAGTCAGAGGTGTCCTTCATTAGACAACTTAGAAATTATTTTTAAAACATTTTCTCACATGACCGTCCAATCCACAAATTGCTGATTGTTCACTGTCACTGTGTCAAAATCCTGGACCTCCCTCCCTAACTGTGGGTATTTCTAAACTAGATGGGCTAGAGCGGTTCAAGGAACCAGTTCACCACCACCTTTCAGGGGCAATTAGGGATCTGCAACAAAAGCTGGTCTAGACCAAAACGTCCAAATCCTGTTTATTTATTGATTTTTTTGTTATATTCATTTCCATTACAGAACTTTTCTGTTGGTTTTCAATGAGTGCTCGGTGAGGGTAATGAAGATGTGCGAGAGACATTTCCTTCACAAAACTCTCTGTGGCATTATCCTGCAAAACCAAGGACGAGGGTATTGCTGTTAGCATCAATGCCATATCCATCTTGGCATAAGAGATAATTCTGGCTGAATACCGGAAGTCTGCTCAACTTGCCTTCAATGTCCTCCCTCCCACCACTACTGCCCATTACAACTCCTTCCCCTACCTTCCTCCCACCATGAGAACTTAGAGATCTGAAACAATAAAGTTGTTCATTCTTCTCCTCCTGGTAAATGCCAGGTCTTGCCATTCTCTGGGCAGACAGCAGATATTCATAATTTGTTGAAGGGAAGTGATGATAAGATATGAAGTGAAGTATTTTAAGGGAAATAAAAGAGCCAAGCAGTGCTTCTGTCTTTTGTTCATAACCTTCAATTTCTTTTGAGTAGCAAAAGCTGAATAATGCATTTTAGCACAAGACAGATTTGCCTATGGTTACATTAGTCTTAGACCAATAGTGTAATGGATATGCAATGAATCTACTCTACTGAGAAATCTCCACATTTGTTCCTCTAGAAGCCATTGGCTAATGTAACATTGGTCTGGATTTTCCATCATTCTTCCTATAAAGTGACAGCTGTGGAGTGGGAGCATTTCCAAGGAATTCTATGGCCCTGACGTCACAGAAATACTCTAGACCCCTGGTTCCTAATTCCATGAACAATTTATGGTGAAGGAAATATTAATTACTGTTCTAAACAAAAGAATATATTTTGTTTTCTTTATAAAGTTTGATAAATTCTTAATTTGTTATATGTATTTACTATTTATTGTATACTTGCATTTTCTCATTCTAGTAAGTAATTAGAGATTACCAAAGTATAAATAGATTGCTTGTGACAATAGACAATAGACAATAGGTGCAGGAGTAGGCCATTCTGCCCTTCGAGCCTGCACCACCATTCAATATGACCATGGCTGATCATCCTTAATCAGTATCCTGTTCCTGCCTTATCTCCATAACCCTTGAGAGCTCTATCCAACTCTTTCTTAAATGAATCCAGAGACTGGGCCTCCACTGTCCTCTGGGGCAGAGCATTCCACACAGCCACCACTCTCTGGGTGAAGAAGTTTCTCCTCATCTCTGTCCTAAATGGTCTACCCCGTATTTTTAAGCTGTGTCCTCTGGTTCGGCACTCACCCATCAATGGAAACATGTTTCCTGCCTCCAGAGTGTCCAATCATTTAATAATCTTATATGCCTCAATCAGATCCGCTCTCAGTCTTCTAAACTCAAGGGTATACAAGCCCAGTCGCTCCAGTCTTTCAGTGTAAAGTAATCCCGCCATTGACCTTGTGAATCTACGTTGCACTCCCTCAATAAGCCAGAATGTCTTTCCTCAAATTTGGAGACCAGTAGTGTGCATATAAGCATTTGCTAAGTAATTATGTTTGCACGATACTTGTGTGTTGCATGTGAAACTGGAAGCAACAGAAACCAATCTGTAGCATATCTGTAGGATACCAGAAACAATTTATCCCACTGCTTTCTGCCACTAGAACCTGAAGGAGTAACCATTTGCAATGAGCTGATGGTTTCTGATAGTTTGAGTGTATTTATTTCATGCTTTTCCCAAAGCAATCATAAATAGCAAATTATTTGTTCTGATCCCATTTTCAAAAACATTTTACTTTTCAGTTGTCGTATGATGTAAGTATTAGTTTCACCAAAGATTAATTGTAACTGCCTTTTCAGGTAATGATGTTCCCCATAATGATGCCATTAACTGCCTTTCATTAAACATTGCTATTCTTGCAATTGCAGTATTCCACAGTTTATAAAAGTTGAAATACTTTTTCTGACTTTAAAATAGTCACATTGACTGTCCCATGTTCAAGATTTTGTCACAGTGATGCATGCTGTGAAAGTTTGGCTCATTTGTGCCTTCCTTCAGTGGCTGATATTGTTCTGTATTTTTAGACGCTCTTTTGACTGTTTATGATTCAACACTCATAGTGATCACCTCTGTGTTACTGTGAGATAACACGTCTTACACCAAGTGTGTTAGAACAACCTGCATTCCTTGGAAGTTCTAAGAAGTGGCATCAATAATGAGTGTAGTGTAAGGGATTATGTGATGACTGTTGTGATTTTTGGCAAAAATTATAGTCAATATTGGGGTGATGGTCCCTTTAAGAACAAGTTTTCTCTGAAAGAAGATTTCTTGTAAAAATGCAACATTTTTCTTGTAATGATCGTGTGATCAAGCTGCCTGGGAGATAAACACAAAAGAATCTTAACAAGATAATTATAGGGGGTGTGAATTCCTGAATGCGCAGTTCTTACTTTTAAACAGTTTCGGTCAAATAAATGCAAAATTCTACAGGTGCTATAAATTTGAAATTCAAAAAAATGAAGAAACTCAGCAGGTCTGGCAACATCTGTGGAGAGAGAAACAGAGTTAATATTTTGAGTCCGAAGAATCATATCAGACTCAAAACATTAACTCTGTTTCTCGCTTCACAGATACTGCTGGGCCGACTTATTTTCTCCAGTATTTTCTGTTTTTAATTTAGTTTAGATCAAGTTATCTGCAGAAAGCTGAAACCAGTTGAAATTTTGTATGCAGGCAAGAAGCATTTATAATCTTTGACAACTGAAGAACCTCACCACCAGTTAATTGGATTTCTAAGATAGCCAAACGGAGAATATGCAGAAAGTTCCTAGAGGTACGTCTTCGGACTGAGACTTTTAGAACCAGGAGAATTTTGACCCAGTAGGCTACCATTACATACCCTGAACTGTGGCCTATTTGGAGGAAATTGGAAGGGAAAGCTTTGCCAGGATATGGGCTAAATGGTGGCAAATGGGATTTAGATTAATCTAGGATATCTGGTCAGCATGGACGAGTTGGACCGAAGGGTCTGCTACTATGCTGCACAGCTCTATGACTCTGTGACTCTAGGTGTAAGTGGAAGTTCCAAAATATATCAATTCTTAAACAAATTGTTTAAATAGCATTCAGATAGAATGGTTACATTTCTTATATCTGACATGAATTTTTCAAGGAAAAGGAATGTCGAAGGAAATTTAGAGTGAAGAAGTTTCATCCAGAGTATATATAAAAAGCTGTATTCATTATACTTGTAATACTTTTAATAACTGCTTGGTAGTACATAAATGTTGCTAAAGTCAGATGTGAAATCCTTGAAAGCTCTGCATTGGTATTGGAGTTGGGCCAAGAGCAGGCAAAATGTTCTTATGTTGGGTCACTGGACTAGAAAAGTTAACTCTGTTTTTCTCTTAACAGATGCTGATAGACATGCAGTGTTTCTCCAGTGTTCTCTGCTCGGTTTTATATTTCCAGCCGCTGCTGGGTTTTTTTGTGTTTATTCCAGGGAAAGGTTCTTTGCCAATGCCAAGTTGTGTGAATGATGGGACAGGAAGAACATGGCCAATGACCATGGAAACACCTTGTGCAGAAGAAGCAGCTCCATGTCAAGAGAAGTGAGATAACTGGCACAGCCATTCGGAGAAAGTGAGGACTGAGGATGCTGGAGCTCAGAGTCAAGAGTGTGATGCTGGAAAAGCACAGCAGGTCTGGCAGCATCCAAGGAGCAGGATAATCAATGTTTTGAGCATAAGCCCCTCACCAGCAATCCTGATAAAGGGCTTATGTTCATAATGTTGATTCTCCTGCTCCTCAGATACTGCCTGACCTGCTGTGCTTTTCCAGCATCACACTCTTGACACAGCCATTCCCCAACTTGCAACAGGTACTGACAAGACAGGTCACCGGTCTGTTTTACCAGTCAGTTTCTTGTGCCTTTGAGTTTCTCGATTTGGGAATGTGTTATTCACACAGCCATGTGGGTTAATAGTGAGATGCAACTGTAAGAAAATCAGCTTCTTGTCACCCAATGATGAGTCTCTGAACTCACTGTCTAAGGCATGAGGACTGAATCATAAGGGATTTTCTCAACATCTAGAATTAGATTTTTGGACTCTTGCCCAATTAAGTCATCTTGTTGCCAATATTCTCATTACCTGAGAAAGGTGTTTTTAAAACTGATTTTTGTATTTTTTATATTATATGTTTTTATTTAGGATTATTCTTTTAGAAAGCACCTGGAATTTTGGATTTCCAAGAAAAACACTTATCTCTTTGGACAGCATAACAATTTTAAATCCTGGATTGTAGGTAAAAATGGCAAATTTCAGCATAACATGCCTGTTGTTCAGATTTTTGGTGTACTTACATTTTCTCCACATATGAAAGGTTCAATAATTTGTATTTTCAATTGAAGAAAAACTTTATAAATGATGTAAAAGTAGTATGTGCCATTGATATAGCAAATAAAAGTTAATACATTGGTTGGCACACAATAGAAAGAAACATGCAGAGTAAGTGATGGGGTAGATCAGTGCAACTGACTGGAATGCTCTGCAGAAAGCTAGCATGGAATCAATGGAAAAAATGGACTCCTTTTGGACCATGACAACTTTTAAGTGGAATTTCTACAGTACCTCACCCTCTCACCTCCTCCCCCTCCCGTTCCCATACCCCGCACCCCATACTCTCACCCTAACCCCACAACCAGCCCACTGGCAAGTTAAATGTGAGGATATCATAAAATAGAAAATCTGATCTTCAACTCTGTGCCCACCTGCCCAGACCTTTCTCCTATTGTATGGTGGAGAAGTGAAGGCATTGGGCAGCCTATTCACCCTTTAGATTAGATAACATACAGTGTGTGGAAACAGGTCCTTCAGCCCAACAAGCCCACACTGATCCTCCGAAGACTAACTCACCCAGACCCATTTCCCTCCGACTAAAGCACCTAACCCTGTGGGCAATTTAGCATGGCCAATTCACCTGACCTGCATATCTTTGGACTGTGGGAAGAAACCCATGCAAACACAGGGAGAATGTGCAAACTCCACACAGACAGTCGCCTGAGGTTGGAATCAAATCTGGGACCCTGGCGCTAAGAGTCACCACTGAGCCACTGTGCCACCCTTGCTTGTATTGAGGCCCTTAAAGTCCACTTAAGTGCCTCATCCCACCCTCACACTGTTTTATCCACAGCAAGGTATTTAGTGAAAGGTTCACAATATCTTTACACTAATGATAGCTACTGAGCCTGTACATAAGTAGCTATGTCAAATCACATGAAGCTAGGACCCTCATGTTCAGGGTTCCAAAGATTTCTTCTCTTACTGATCCTGTACTTTGTTTACACTGAATAAAGGTTGTTGACAAGTGTATGGATTATATTTTATCAGCAACTCAGATGTGATCTGACTATACAGAGGGAGGAACATGCCACGTAGGAAACCCAACAGATTTTACTTGGTCAGCTGGTTTCAGGCAAAGGAATGGACCTCATTTGGGGGTACCCTGTGCCCATAAGAGGAACCTCCATGAGGGATTATGCGACCTCCACAATACTTCCTCCTACCACTTCTCAAACACACAACACATCTCCCATCCAAACCTCTATTGCACTCTAAGATGCCTGTCAATTCCGTCACAGGAATACCTTTAATTTACCTGAAGATGGGTCTTAAACACTTCAAAATGGTCCCTGAAATGGCCACCAACCAAATCTGATTGGGCAACAGCTGTCTAAGGTGGAACATCTTCGTCACATGATGGCAACAATCTCACCTTTAACCAATTACTGCCTGACTGAGGGTTAGGTAGCTGTAAGGAAATCAGTATCAATGAAGATGCGTTCCCCAGTGACCCTTGAGTGGCCATTCAAAGTATTCTGCTCTATGTATAGAATTAAACAAATCTAAATAAAGGTAAAATGACATCATGTAACTTAAACTGAGTGTTATACACGTTTCAAAGAGCAATTGAGGAATTTGAGTCATTTTTCTTTGTGTATGCTCTGTAGTTTGCATACAAAATTAAAACAAACTGTTTTCCTTTGTATCTGTAACTGTTAGAAGTCAACTTCTCCCATACAATAGTTACAGCATTGAAGGAAGCTTTTTGTTCTCCCTTCATCATGTCCTATCAGATGTCTGTAAGGTTAACCCAGCTAGTCCTACTTTCTTGCCTTTTTGCTACAACACAGCAAAAGACCATGAGAAAAAGGAACAGAAGTAGGCCATTCAGCCACTTGAAACTGCTCCATCACTCAATACGATCATGGTTGATATGACATTCCTCACAATCACTATCTTGCACTTTCCCAGTAATCCCTAATCATTCACTGTTCAAACCTATTTATTACAGACTTAAATATACATAAGGACACTGCCCCCACAGCTCTCTATAGCAAGGAGTTCCAACCCAGGAGTTCCAATTCCTCATCACCTCCATCTTAAATTGGCACCCCTTTTATTTGGGACTATGTCCTCTTGTCCTCGACACTCCCATCAGGGGTAACATCCTCGCAGCATTTACCCTGTCAAACCCCTATATCTTTCAAACCTCTCATTCTTCTCAACTCAAGTAAGTAGAGGTCCTAACCTTCATACCAAGGATCATCCTAGTGATCCTTTTCTGAACCGCCAATGATGAGATGATATATTTGCTTAAATAAAGGGACCAAAACAACTCATAGTACTCCAGGTGTAATCTCATCAATACCTTGTACAGTTGCAGTAAGACTTCCCTACTCTTATACTCCCACCCCCTTGAAATAAGGGCCAATATTCCATTAGCCTTCCTGGTTAGCTGATGTACCTATATGCTAGCTTTGAATGTTCCATGCACAAGTATCCCCAAGTCCCTTAGTGTTACAGCTTTCTGCAGTTTCTCTTCATTTAAATAATATTTTGTTCTCCCATTTGCCAATTTTTTGCCCATTTACTTAATCTATCAATAGGCTTGTATTCATTTCGCAACTTGCCTTTCCACTTATTTTTGCGTTGTCTGCAAATTTTGCTACAATACATTCTTTTTGCATTTCCAAGTCATAAACATATATTGTAATCTGGTGCAGTCCCAGCACTGATTCCTGTAGAGCTCTACTGGTCATAAGTCACCATCCTGAAAAAGAACCTGTTAATCCCACTTACTCTTTACTGCCCATAAGCCAATTCTCTATCCATGCCAATATACTACCTCCAACAAAGTTCTTATCTTATGGCTTTGTGAGATATTTTGTCAAATTCCTTCTGGAAGTTTAAATACAACAGCTTCTACTGATTCCCCTCGACCCATTCTGGTGGTGACTTCACTGAAAAACTCTAAAAAAAATTAGTCAGACATGATTTCTCTTTCATGAAGCAATGTTGATTCTGTTTGATTAGATTATGATTTTCTAAATGTTCTGCTATTACTTCCATAATAATTGATTCTAATACTTTTCCAACAATAGGTATTTGGCTAATAGGCCTATAGTTACCCAATTTTCCATCCCTCCTTTTTAAAGTAGGAGTGTCACATTGGCAGTTTTCCAATCCTCTGGTACTTATCCGTAATTCAATAACTTTTGGAAAATTACAACCAGCACATCCATTATCTCTGTAGCTACTTCGTTCAGGATCCTAGGATGCAAGCCATCAGGGTTAGGGGACTTATGTGATTTTGGCCCCTTTAGTATATTTAATACTACCTCTCCAGTGATGTTGATGGCATTTAATTCCTCACTCGTATTCTTTAGTTTAATGGAATGTTCAAAATATTTTCCACTGTAAAGACTGATGAAAAATATCTATTTATCTCCTCTGTCATTTTCCTTGTTGCCCAGAACCATCTCCCCAGATTCATTTCTTAAGGGGCCTATGTTTACTTTGACCTCTCTCTTCCTTTTAAAAAAGGCTCTTATTGCCAGTTTTTATATTCCTTGCTAGTTTGCCCTCATAGTTTATTGTTGCTGTTTTTAATTATCTTTTTAGTCCTCATTTACTTGATTCTGAATTTATCCCAGTCTTTGGGGCTATCACTGACTTTGCTCCTATCTACATTTTCTTTCATGTTAACATTCTCCTTAACTTCCTTGCTTAGCCAGAATTGGTTTATCCCTATCTTAAAATCTCTCCTCCATATAGGGATATATTTTTGCTGAAAGTCATGAATTAACTTGTTAAATGCCTGCCATTCTTGCTTCCAATAATTCCTGCTAATCTATCTGCCCAAACTAACTCTATCCTCAATTCATTATAATTCACTTTAAGTTAAACACAGTTGTTTCTGACTAAAGTTTCTCAATCTTGAACTGAGTATTAAATTCTGTCATGTTATAATCGGCCCTTCCTGGGGAATCCTTTTTTAAGAGGTCATTTATTAACCCAATTAATATCTCATTACCCAGTACCAGATCCCAAAGACTGCTCCCTGGTTGGCTCCATGACATGTTGCTCTAGGAAACTCTCATTAATGCACTCAATGAATTCATTGTCTCAGCTTCCCTTTCTAATTGGGTTAACCCAATCAACATTAAAGTCACCCATAATTATTGCCCTATTATTTTTAGATGGTCTGATTGTTTGTGGAGTTATAGCCTTTCCCACAGAGTGATCCATACATACAAATTCTTCTTTCCCTTGCTGTTTTTTTATCTCTGCCCAAATGGACTTTACATCATCCAAGCTTAGAGCATCTCTTACAACTGTACTAATTTCATTTCTTTTAAACAGTCCTACCCCAGCACCTTTTCCATCCCTTCTGTCTCTCTGAAAGGTCAAATATCCCTGGAAATTAAGTTCTCAGTTTTGATCACACTGTAACCATGTTTCATAATGGCTATGAGATCATATTCACTTCATTTGATTTCCACTGTCAGTTTGTTTACCTTATTCTGAATGCTTTATGCATTAAAATACAAAGCCATTAAATTTTATTCTACTATTGCGTTTCCCTGTGTTTTTATGGTTCCTTGGTACAATATGATATCCACATATTCTGTCCCTTTTGTTTTCTGGTAACAATCAACATCATCATTGCAATATTATCTTCTCCTTTACTTTTGAATTTATAATTTTCCAATGTAATTGAACCCACCATCCCCCCCACCCCCCACTATTTACTTTAAGCCCAATCCACAGGTCTAGTTATGCACTTCACCAGGATTCTGGTCCCAGTATGATTCAGGTGGTGCCCGCCCCTCCTTCCCCAGCACTGATGCCAATATCCCATGAATTCAAACCTATTTCTCCCACACCAATCTTTGAACCATGCATTTACCTCTTTAACTTTATTAACACCTGTTCTAATTGGCTCGTGGCTCAGGTAGTCGTATGGAATGTACTACCTTTTCGGTTCTGCCTTTTAAGCTAGCCCTTAGCTGCTCATATTCCCTCAGCAGAACTGCTTTTCTCTTTCTACCTACATCATTGGTACTTTTGTGGACCACGACAATTGGATCTTTACCTTCCCACTCCAAGTTCCGCTACAGCCCAGGACTCTCGATCCTGGCCACAGAAAACAGTATCTACTCCCCTGACTACATGCTCCCTGATTACAACTATATTTCTCTTTTCCCCCTCCTCTAGAATGGCTCCCTGTACCACGGTGCTATAGTCAGTTTGCTCATCCTCCCTACAATGCCCACATTCATCCACACGAGAAGCAAGAATCTCAAACCTGTTAGATAAGCTGAAGGCTGAGGCTCCTCCAAACTATCTCCTGGATCCCTCTACCTGCCTCGCTCATAGTCACACCCTCCTGACCACTGACCAAATTTGAGGTAGTTAATCTATGGGTGTGACTGCCTTCAGGCAGCTCTCCCTTTCCCTGAAGTATCACAGTGCTTGAAGCTCAGACTCTCTATGTCACCAGTTCTGAGCCAGAGTTCCTCAAGTAACCAACACTTGCTAAAGATGTGGTCACTATGAACCACAATGGGGCCCACCCGCTCCCATATCATGCAGGCACAAAACATCTCCTAGTCTGGCAACTCTATTTTATTTACTTACTTCTTAATTTGTTTGCATTATTTACCTCTATTTACCTCTAATAAATAGTCAAATTAGCAGCTACTACCTACTAATGAACTTATGTTTTTTTTGTGATATTGCTCTTTGTTTGGTGCTGGTCTCCAAACCTGGACTTAAACTTATCCATTTAAAAAACAACCTTACAAACTCTGAACCAAATAGCAAGCAAAGGCACCTCCTCCCCTCTGCGGTGAATTCTTATGCTGAAATTGAGAAACTATATACTATTTGGGCCATGTCACAGACTAGATTTGATCTCTCCTTTCAGACCATGCAAAGCTTATTGAGATGTTTTCTTTTCATGGTCTTATCCCATTTCCTTTCAAAATTCGCAATTAATACTTTGACCACTATACTGTCAGGTGGTGCATTCCAGATCCTAACCAGTCATTGCAGAAACAAAGTTTTTCTCTTGTTGACCTTTAGTTCTTTTGTCAATCTACTTCATTAATTTTATTCCACAGATATCTTTGCTGGCAAGTTTATTATATGACACTTTATTAAATGTCTCTTAGAGCTCATTTTACACTACATTAGCCAATTACTCTCATCAACTCTCTGTTGTTGCACCAAAAAGCTTAATTAAGTTAGTAAACAATTTTTATTTTCATTAACAAGTCCAAGTTTCTCATATCACCACAATAACTGATCTATAAATACTGTCCCATCAGCACTTTATTCAACTCATTTTCCAGAAACAGATCCAATAAATCATCCTTCTTTATTAGGCTGGAAAAATACTAATCATTAAAATTTTCCTGAACATACTTTAGAAGCTCTGCCTTTTAGACTATTACTCTCCCAGTCATAGAATCTCTATAATAAATACTTAGTGTCTTAGTCAATATTAGGATAACTGATGCCTCATATTGCCTCTACTCTATAGCTCGCTATAATTTCTCACTAACCTGTGTCTTAATATTCTTGCCATTAGTTGATGATCTATATAATACACCCCGTCATGTAATGCTACTTCTATTGTTTCTTAGCTCCTGCTGAAAAGAATCTGTCCTTGACCTCCCTTGGACATCATCTCGAATGCACACAATTATATTCCTTCATACTATTATCCCCTTCAGATTTTTACCTTCTCTATCTTCCCCAAAAGTTTTATACGCGGCATTAGTTAGTACCTAGTCTTGCATTTTCTTCTGAGCCAGATTTCCACAACATCATACACCCAAGTGTCTACTTGCACATGCAGTTCACCAACTGTATTTACCATGCCTCACATGAATGCACTGCAAACCTTCTTTTAGACCTTCTTCTTATTCCCTCTTCATCTTGCTTCCTTAATACCTGACTACTTCTAACTCTGGTGCTATTTGTCTCTACTATTCTTCTGTAAAACGTGTGATTCTTTTACAACTGCATCCTGGTTTCCCTATTTCTCTGTCAACTTCGAGAAAGGTTGTGCAGTGTGCCTCTTGCTTCTCCAGCTGCTATCTGCTAGTTCAACTAACTATTTATTAAATCCAAATGCTTTAATGATGAAGCAGAGTGGTGGCAGAGAGGGAGAGAAAAGGATGCAAATCCTGCAGTCTGATCCCACTACCTCATAGAATGCCTTACCCAATCTACCCAACATTCGATGAATTGAGAATCGGCCTGCTTACTTACCTTAAAGACTCATGACAGGAACATATGACCTCATCCTCAAAGCAAGGGACACTTGATTAAATGACAGTCCTCAATCAGTGTGCAATTTTCCCCTAAAAAGGGGAGAAAGAAACTATGTTAGTTCATAGTTAAAAATCACACAACACGAAGTTACAGTCCAACAGATATATTTGGAAGCACTAGCCTTCTGAGAGCTGCTCCTTCAGCAGGTGGTTGTAGAGTATAAGATTGTAGGACACAGAATTTACAACCTCTAAAAAGGGGATTTACAGAATCTTACATGGATTCATGCAGTTTTTGAGCGAAATAAAATGTAATTCTGCAAGTGCAAATGCACCCCCACAAACTTATGCGTGTGTGTGTGGCAGTGAGGTTATCTGTAGTGTGAAATGAACCCAAGGCCCTGGTTGTGGCCATCCCCATGGCTGCTGAACTTAACTATCAGCCTCTGCTCGGCCACTTTGCGTTGTTGCCTGCCCGAAAGTCCACCTTGGAGCATGGTCACCAAAGATCGAAGGTTGAATGTCCCAGACCGCTGAAGTGTTCTCTGACTGGAAGGGAATGCTTCTGTCCTTTGATTGTTGTGCGGTGTCCATTCATCTGTTGCTGTAGCCTTTGCTCAGTCTCGACAATGTACTGTGCCTCAGGGCATCCTTGCCTGCAGCGAATGAGATAGACAACGTTGGCGGAGTCACATGAGTACTTGCCATGTACATGGTGGGAAGTGTCCTCTTGCATAATGGTGGCATCTGTGTTGACACTTTGACACGTCTTGTAGCATCTACCGTGACAAGATTGTATGGTGTTGTCCTATTGTCCTGTGGCTATAACTTCTGTGTCCTATGATCTTATACTCCACAACCACCTGATGAAGGAGCAGAGCTTCAAAAACTAGTGCTTCCAAATAAACTTGTTGGACTATAACCTGATGTTATGCAACTTTTAAGTTTTTACACCCCAGTCTAACATCGGCACCTACAAATCATGTTAGTTCATGAGCATCTTTGAGAATTGCCTGAAAAGCGCTGACATTAAGAGCAAGGTGTGAGACTTGGGCAATTCGGGGTTTTAGTACTGGTCAGAGTTGAAAATACAATGGATATGACAATGAAGGGAAGGACGTATGTCACCAAGAAAATGGTGCAGTAATGGTAGAAATGTGAAGGGAGGCAAGAAAGGAAATGTTGTAAGTACTCAGGCTGAAGATCGTGTCACTATAATGAGAACGTACCTAACAGAAGGGGTAACATGTTTGGCTTGAACAACTCTGCTGAAGGCACTGAACTATTTTCCACATTGCGGGCATGTTCGGATTGACATATCCAACTGGTGATAAGTGCTACCTCAAGAATGTTTCTTTACCCACACCCACTCACAGCCCTGACAGACCACCATGGATAATGTGCCCTTCTGTTGTCCAGCGTCCGGTCCAGGAACACTGAGGCAGCATTGAAGATCAGGCCTTTCCAAACTGCAGTAGACAGGTAGGAGACTGGAAGAACACAGCAAGCCAGGCAGCACGGTACTTTGGATACCAGCCTGCTGCCTGTCTAGTTTGGAAATGCTGCCTGGTTCGCTGTGGTCTTCCAGCCTCTTGCCTACCTACTTTGCTTTGGATTCCAGCATCTGCAGTGTTTTTGTCTCTTCCCAAACTGCAGGTCTTGCAGATATTTCTCTGTGCATTTTCTCATCTGTCAGCAACCAAAGTGACCCTCCCCTTTAAGAGGCTGCCTTTAAGTGGCATCAGGTTATAATCAGCTTGGAGAGCAATGGCTGTTGCTTGGCCTGTCATGATGAGTTGACAACAACAATTTCTTGTGATCCCTGAGCCATGTGCCCTGTCCACGGTCTGTTTCAGACAAAATCAAATATCCAGGCCTGCCTGTTTATCGATAGTTTGCTCATGAGTGGCAGAAATTGAGGAAGTGTAAATGAGAGAAAGAAAAAGAGGGAATGGAGTGAGAGAAAAAGGATAAAAATAAAGAGAAATTTGTCATTTAGGGTCCAATTTTCTCTAGTTAGATGTAATCCTTCTGACTAAAACCTAGGAATTAATTCATCTTTTGTAATAACAAAGACAGATTGCTTCCTATCAGTTAATAGTGGAATGGAATAATTGGAGCTCCAAATACTGCTTAGTTTATATGTCAGAAGGAATCAAAAAAACCACAAGTGTTTCAATTTCACTTGACAATTGTGTTGTCAGAGTCCCATCATGATAAGGAATAGTTGAGGTTTTGCTCTCCTATTGTAGGTTTAAATGACAATGTATTTATAAATTAAGATGAATACATTAATGCCTGCATGCATGAAGATTAGGTAAAACTTTGGAATGCTATTCAGTTGTAAATAGCAAAATATATAACATCCTTTGGAGCAGATATTTTTCAAAGAGAATTCCAGGCATTTAGTCAGACAAAGTAAGTGGGAACTAGGGAAATGCAAGACAACAACAGTTGTTAATTCGGTTCACAACTTAAGATCACCATCTACTGGCATTCACTATAGCTGCAAAGCAGCCTGCATTGCCAAAACACATTTCATTATTTCCAAATATCATGTTGTTATATATTAACAATGCCACAGGCTTGGAGGAAAATCTAGTTCAGCTCACCCAGAGGAGGCCTACCGCATGATGGTCAGAATGAAAGACCATGAGCAAGGCGCGAGTCCTGCTTGTTTCTCCCTAAAACTCATACAATTATTACCACTACTTAACAAAGGGTAAAAATGGAAAATAACAATCAAATGAAATTCAGTTTCTATAAATACCCTCCACTTGATAAATTGACAGGTTCACTCAGGAGAGCTTAAAGTAATGGCTGTGGAAAATAGGAAAATGAATTACGAAGTGATATATGTAGACTGAGTAATCAGTTCAATTCCGAGGGCCTTACTTACTACAATCTTCTTTACTTGATACTTGGTGGTGGAATGCTTTCTGAGTCAATCGAAATACACCAATACTCCAAATACTTGTTGAAAAGTAATAATCCACTCATGCTTGTTTGTTTCAACTAAACCATCTAGATTGTCAACATAGCATTTTGTTCCACTTTACCATTTCATCAACTGACATATGAATTACAAAATGAGAAGAGAATGTTGCTAAACTACTCATCATGGGAGAAGTGGTGAGGCAATGCCCTAGCTGTATAATCATTATAATCCTGAAATCCAGGTATCAACAAATCCTACCATGACAGGTGGTGAAGTTTGAAATCAATTTAAACAAACTGGAATTAGTGTAGAATCTGACTTTAAAACTGTTGAGAGTGATCTGGGAAAAAAAACTCATTTGGTTCTCTTATATCCTTTAGAGAAGGAAATTGCCATCCTCATTGTCTGACCTACATGTGACTCCAGATCCACAACAATGTGATTTGCTCTTAATAAGATCAGACGACCCAGGAGAAGAAATTAGACCATTCAGTCCATTGAGTCTGCTCTGCCGTTCAATCATGGCTGATAAGTTTCTGACCCCATTCTCATGCTTTCTCTCCATAACCCTTGATCCCCTTGACAATCAAGAACCTATCTATCTCCGTCTTAAATATACTCAATGACCTGGCCTCCACAGCCTCCTGTGACAGTGAATTCCATAGATTCACCACTCTCTGGCTGAAGAAATTTCTCCTTGTCTCCGTTCTAAAAAGTCTTCTCTTTACTCTAAGGTTACGCCCTCCCTACTCTCTCCTACCAATGGAAACATCTTCCCAACATCCACGCTATCCAGGCCTTTCAGTATTCTGTAAGTCTCAATTAGATTCCCCTTAACTGTTACTAGGTAATGGCATACTGTCCCTGGCCAGTGATGCCCACATCGCATGATTTAACGAAAAAAAATCTACAGGTGTAAACTTCAGGTAATAGTGAGATCGAAAAAAATTGATCTGCCTGTTTCTTTCCAATTGGCTCCTTTGACTGGACAATCATCTATCAAGAAAATAGCAGTGCTAGAAGCAGCTCGACAAGCAGCTAGATTCGGCGAATGGGTCTTCAGCACAATAGAACTTGCTGTCAAGTTGCTAGCTTTGTTAACTCCATTGCATTTAGTAATACACATAGAGGGGCCAAATCTGAATGGAATGCACCTCTTCATTGCTTTGGTATGAACATGAAAGATTTATTACTTGCATTTTGAAAAATATGCAAATTAACTAAGAAGAATATGATAGCATAAACATGATATGCAAGAGGAGGAATTCAGGAAGATGGCCAAAAAGATGGTTAAATTGATGGATTTTGAGAAAGTATTTAGTATTAAAGAGAACAAATGCAAGGGGTTTGGGAAGGAAGTTTCCAAATGACAGACCAATGGTAGAAGGAAAGGCTGGCCAGAGTTAATCGGCCAAAGATGTGGGGCCATAAAGCTGAAGTAGGTCACAGGGGTCAAGAGTTCAAAACATAAATATTAGGGGAGGGATTGCATAATTGAACAATTTTTTTAATTCAACAGATTTTGAAATGCCGCCAGAATTTCTACAATTCTTTTGTACTTCTGCATTATCATCTAAAAGACACAAAAAATGTGCAATTTTAGCAAAACTCACTGAGAGACCATTGTTGCATTAGAAATTACTAGGGCAAAAATTGATTGTGGGTTATGATCATCCGATGATTAATTGTTGAGAAAAAAATGTAATCATGGTGCTATTCCTGCTGTAGACTTTGGGTGTGTTAATCAAAATCACCCATTGTTCTTCACAGTTCACTTCTAATCATCAGCCCATAATGTGCACTGAATTACCAGCCCTGTGCTGATGATGTAATTTTTTCCCAGTGGCACTTGGGAGCAGTGCGGATTGCAGACATCATTCACAGCCAAGAGTACAGATGTTTCTAATTGCTTTCCATTACCAAGAATAACAGCTGTTTATATCTATCAGCAAATAATTCACAAGAGCTCCAGACTGTTAGGATAACACATCCCACCTGGTCATCATCAGGAGTTGTCAGGACAGAAGAAGCTATTGCACTCTCCCTGTTCTTCCAGCAATACACACTCTGCATCACCTTCAACTTTTGAAATGCAGTTGTCCATGGCTGACATTTTCTTGGTGCTTTTTTACATACAGAGAATGAATGTAAATAAGGTTCAGAGGCCTTTCAGTCTCTAAAGGTTGGTCAAGCTCTCTAATTTTCGTTTCACCTTTTTATCACCTCATTGCCTTCCTCATCCATACAAGAGATACTCTTCAATTTCTTGCAAAATAATTGCATTTCAAGGATACAGTAGTTTCCAGTATTTTGAAAACTAATATCTCCACCAGTTATTATGATCGAATGTGAGTTCATGTGTTTTTTTTGTGCAGAAAGAAGCCTAATAGAAAAAGCACTATTGATAACTAGATGAAAATGTTAATTTTCATATAAATAATTCATACATCAGTGTATAAATGTGGGTCAGCTGGAATGTCACTTTCTCTTATGTACGGATTTATTTGTGTTTGGCTGTGTGTTACTGCTGGAGTCATAAATTGTGTGGAGTCCAACCATATTTTCTTTTTAAAACCGAGTTGAGTCGAGTAATTTGTCTGTGAAATATTTCAACAGCAGCGGTTAGAATTATCTGATTTCAAGTAAGAACTAAACAAGTAACAATATAACAAAACCTTGAAATCATTCAGAGTGTTTCAGCGGCGTACCATAGAATGTATACTTTTAACCAAAGGCAGAAAGGATGACGCCAACCTTCCAGCATTGTAAAATCCAAAAGACAGCCTGCCAGCCATTCCAGGACTTCAACCTGTTCCTGTATGGTGGGGAATCATGCTTCAGAGTAACCCAGATTTCTAAGCCGCATGAATTCTGTCTGTTTTAACATATTTTTGCTTTTCTTGAGATTATGCAGACACTCAGGATGTCTTTATCCCTTAAGGGTCAGTGCCTTTCCTTTGCCCACCCCATGTAAAGTGACCTACATATTTTAGTCATCTTAAAATGAAAGCACCTTTATTTGCATCCCAATTACAAAGGCAGCAGCTTTCTTCCTGGATGACAAGGCTTGATGTGGAGCTCTGCCAACAGGAGCAGAATGTCATTATGAGAAGAGGCTGCTGTGGGCTGCCATAATCAGGACAAACATATCACCATAAATGATGATAATAGACTTCATGGCAGATGACTCTGCATGAGCAGAAATTGGCCAACCAAAGCGATATCTACAGAAAATGCGAATAAAAGGGAAGCAAAATGCCACTGTTTTAATTTGAGCTAAGAAAGCAGTGACCAGCTAATACTTTATAACCCTTTGAGCACCTAATTTCTACAAAGCAAATGATCAGTATTTGTGGAAGAAATAGCAGCATGGAGCCAAGGTGACAAGAGAAACAATGAAAAAACAAAGGATACACAATGGAAAGACTTAGGGTACAATTTCTAGCCATAGTTAGATTAACCTGATAACCTGAAAAAGCAAAATTAAAGATAACTATTGCTACAAGTGCAATATAAATTGCATCCAATAGCAATTTATCATATATTATTCTGTTTATTAGACACCTTAGTACAGTGAATAAAATTAAAAGTATTTAATTAAAAGGACTAAAATTAAAAGGATTAACATTCTAGTTTTTGCTCATTTGAATGAAAATGTGAACTTGAACCAAATGTGATTTATGGGCCAATGGTAACACTCGGAATAATATTGGATACATTATTTGAGTTTAGGTGCTGAGATATACCCCACTGGGACTGCCTTCACTGACCCTGCGTATGAATGCAGTGCTGAAGGAAACTGAATTTATTAACACAGCAAATGACAGGCATATGCCACTGGGAAGCATCGAGGATAACTTCCCACTAAAGTGGTCAGGAAATGTGGGTGAAGAGTGGTCGACCCAGACAATGGGGAGAGATTTGTCACCAGTGATGCATATTTCACTGAGATGCTTTCTCCAAGATGCTTATTATTCAGACTTGTAACATCACCTTCCTGTAAAATATAAATTTTAATGTGGCAAGAATTTCAAAGCATGAATAAAAAGTCACACTTAATTGTCCTTAATGTGAATTACCAACTTAACTTTTTGTTTGTAGTAGTAAATTTAGCCAGTAGTCTCTTCACTGCATTGTTACTTCATCCGATTACTTAGAAACATGTGTTTACTTTTTAGATATTTTTGGCTGTCTAGTCTCATGAACACACACTGCTTAACACTGGATACTGAAGAAAACAGCATGCATTAATTAGTCCCCCAAATAAAAGCCTACTTTCCAACTATGTAGTCATAAGCTTGGCATTATTTAGCTAAACTGAATGTCTCACAAAGGTGCAATGTTTAGCATTGGCAGTAAAAGAGTTTCATTGGTCATAGCCATGGTGTTAAGCAAGCTGCTCCACTGGCACAGATTAAGTTCCTGCTTCCTTCAGGAACATTGAAACCACACTGAAAATTCATAAAGACAAACATTCTTGCATCGGTTTTGACAGTTGGAAAGTAAATGTTCAACTATCTGCATGAATAGAAGCAAAGAAAGTAAGTCAACTAACAGCATAGGACTTAATATGTCGTGTTCTATCCTTCTTGTCTCTGGTAAAATTCTCAACTTCTATCATCCAATCAATACCACAGCAAGTTTGTCACTGCTTTCCTTCTTCAGTTTCTGTACTAGGTAATTCTATATCGTCAGAAATTTCAACCTTCATTCCAGCTTATATCTTCTCTGAGTTCACCAGACTCCTCTCCACACTTAACTTACCCCTCCACATAGACTTGCCAACCGTATTCATTGTTGTGTAAGGTCTTTTGGACCCTGGAGCAACCTTGCAATGATGTCACAAGGCTGCATATCACTGAACATATATAGCAGAGTGTGAGTGGAGTTAGAACAGACTGGAAGGAACATTCTGGAAGACACGAGAATGAGATTCTTTGGAGGTTACACAGAGAGCGCAGGGATATGAATTCATTAAGATGGTAAAAACAATGACTGCAGATGCTGGAAACCAGATTCTGGATTAGTGGTGCTGGAAGAGCACAGCAGTTCAGGCAGCATCCAAGGAGCAGCGAAATCGACCATGGATATCCAATCCCTCTACACCTCCATCTGCCATTACCAGGGTCTCCAAGCCCTCCGTTCTTTCCTCTCCAGACGTCCCCAACAGTACCCTTCCACCGACACTCTCATTCGTTTGGCCGAACTGGTCCTCACCCTTAACAATTTCTCCTTCAAATCTTCCCACTTCCTCCAGACCGAAGGGTAGCCATGGGCACACGTATGGACCCCAGCTATGCCTGTCTCTTTGTTGGCTACATAGAACAGTTGATCTTCCGTAATTACACCGGCACCACTCCCAACCTCTTCCTCCGCTACATTGATGACTGCATTGGCGCCACCTCGTGCTCCCGCGAGGAGGTTGAGCAATTCATCAACTTCACCAACACATTCCACCCTGACCTTAAATTTAACTGGACCATCTCTGACACCTCCCTCCCCCTCCTGGAC
>NC_057710.1:126087423-126115581 GCF_004010195.1 Chiloscyllium plagiosum
CTCCTTTTCCACCTATCCACTCCACCCTCTCCTCCCTGAAATACCACCTTCATCCCCTCCCCCACTCACCTATTGTACTCTATGCTACTTTCTCCCCATCCCCACCCTCCTCTAGCTTATCTCTCCACGCTTCAGGCTCTCTGCCTTTATTCCTGATGAAGGGCTCTTGCCCAAAACGTCGATTTCGAAGCTCCTTGGATGCTGGCTAAACTGCTGTGCTCTTCCAGCACCACTAATCCAGAATATGAATTCATTAAGAAGATAGATTAGTCTGTAATTGATGCAACTATATCTCAGAGCCTGGTATGTCTATGCTTACAACTTAGAGCATATTTAGTATGAAATTGTAATAAGTAGTGTTACTTTAAAGTTTAACTTAAAGACAGTGCTTGACTTTGCCTTCTCCCTACAACCAGTCTGTATCAAACCTAAACTCACAGTGTGGCATCAAACCACATGTTAGAAGATTCATGGCCTTCTCTTTGGACTTACCTCAAATTGCATCTCTAATCTCGGACTGGAAATAACAGGCAAGGCCATTGTGGACACTTCCTTATATTGCTTACCAGACCTATCCTCCTCTCCTTTCCCCTGTTTATGTCATAGGAAAACAGTCTTGAACATATACGTTGGATGACTAGTTTATCCTCCATTACACGATCTGGCTAGACTTCATAAAGCGCTATCGGAACCTGCTGTCCTCTACTAAAACTGGTTATTGTTACAAAGTCAGCCTGAGAATTGTAACACACCACTTTAGCACCATCAATCATCCTCATGAACCCTCCTCCTCTGCCTTATCCACTCTCATTCCAACAACAAATATGAACAGCCCATCAGTTTTTGTTTTAAATCACAATGATTCAACACCTCCACTTTCGCCTAACCCACTCCACAAGATCAAATTTTATCTCTGGTTGCCTTCTACCTTAACCTGAACTCACACCTTTCTGCAGTTTCCCTATTAATATCCATTATGACATCTCTGAGTTCATCTTCTTCTTGAGATCCATCTCCTGCTCCCTGAACCATATTCTAAACAATCTTTGGACACCCAGCTACCCATCCTGTCCTCCATATTGAATAATATCTTTGACTCGCCAGAGGAACTGCTCGCTTCCATTTCAAGTCTCTCACCATTACTCTCATCTTAAACAAGTCACTCTCTCAAACTGCCACCCCATCCCCAAGCTTCCTTTCCTTTCTGAAACTTTAGAATGTGTTGTCACCTTCAAAATCAATGTTTGAATCCCTCCATTAAAATTCCCTCTGCCAAAGCCCTCAAATGGCTCTTATCCAAGTCACCAATGACATCCTGTGCAACATAGAACATGGTGAATTCTAACAACACAACTTGCATTGAATGCATGCCTTTAATAACAAAATATCCCAAAGGATGTCTTCAATCCATGGCATGTGTTTTATAACCATATGTTCACTAGCATGAAATCTTAATTCACATTGAGTTGCATTTCTGACCCTGTATTACTTCATTACCAAGCCCAACAACTTTCATCTTAGTAATACTAGTTATAGGTACACCTTCTGTTAAAACTCTTATTCATGCTCGGACTACCTTTTGACTCAATGATTCCAAAGATAGGCTGACCAGAATTCAATATCAATCCAAGTTGTGAAGGATGACTGGTATACAGGAATAACTTTTCTTTTCCTCCACTTCTTTTCTTGGCACCCAAATCTACTCGACTTCTTGAACCAGTCAGGAGTGTTTGGCTGGAATTTTCCTTACAAGTTATATTCCATTGCCTACTGCATCGAGCAGAAGCAAAGTCCCTCATCGGACAGTTTTTCAGGACACCTGTACGAAGTATTAACATTGCCTAATGCTCCTCTCATGTGTTATTTTATTTCAAAATACACTATGATGCATCAAGTTCCTCATCTAAGCTCTGGGTTAAAATGCCATATTTAATGCCTTTCACCTGCCACTAGCATCTTGTGGTTTGCTGGTCTTTTTTCTGGACTTGAGCAAACAATCTTACCTCACCTTTGCCCGAACCACAACTCAAGCTGTACTCCCTGACCTTTGGCTTTTAGATTTTGGCTTTCCAGTAACACTCGGTCTCCAGCATTTTAGAAGCTCCAAAAGCTTCTTATTTATATCTATTCCACTGTCAGTTATACAGGACTATTCATAAGATGCGCTAACAAACTGCTCATAATGCCCAGTCACTTCTGCTGTTCTTACTTCAGGCTGCTGAAACATGGTGTTGTTCACTAAAATAAGCTCAGTTTTATATCTACACACTAATGAATTCACATACTCTCCATTATAGTTTTTGAAGATACCTCCATGATTAGCATTTGCATTAGCTCTACATTTAAGGAAGAATCCAGACCTGTGAGTGCATCCTGCCGAACCACAGTCCAAGTGATGACAATGTTGCCCCTTGCAAATACAATGACTGTCACTTAGTTGACAGCTTGCACAGTACAGACTGCTTGATATGGTGCATGATCCTGGAAGAATCAGATAGCAGGTGGCACACCTGTACAGCAGCCACCCTTGTGAAGTGGAAGGAACAGGAACAGTTTTCCTCAGTTACATCTGAGGGAGTCCTGAAGTAGTAACAGATGCTCAAACAGCACCTCAGTTGTCACTGCACCGGCACTTGGTGGCCTCTTGTTAACACCTCTTCCTCATCTGAAGCATTCAGCATGTTCACAATGCAGCAAGGCATACCCATGCTAATCACTTTGGACAGTGCTGTTTTAAAGTCTCAGCAATCAAGATTACTGGAAGATGTCTCAGCAAAAAAAATGCATAGAGTAAGATATTGGAACATGCAGAAAACAGTGATCACTATTTATCGATGTTAAAAACACCAACTTGAACAGACTTGGCCTCAAGACCTCCAATCTTCCCATCTAAAAAGGACAAACAATACTCTGAAACGCCACAATTGCATACATTTTGAAATTAGAAAAAAATGAATAATCAGCAATATATGCATTAAGTCAGAATAACTACTAGATTGGCTAGTAAATTAACTCTGCTAAAGTGGAGAACATCTATTTGGCTTGTTGCAATCAGTAGAGGTGGGGGGGGGGGGGGTGGAGGTGTGTGACATGTGCACAGGATCATGAATAGAGATGAAATGTGCATACTTTTTAACATGATGCTCCTGTGTTGTTTGAAGTGGGACTTTCATGCATTTTATTTCTGTGTGCAGTCCCTAACATGGTAGGAATGAATATAGACCCATTTCTTTATCAGTATTGTGTTTATTATGTCTTCCAGTTAAAGAGAATTATGCTTTGGTTAATAAGATCAGACCTTTTTTTATTCATTCGAATCATATCTTTAATTTATGGATCTGCCAAGCCAAGACTGAACCTAAAAAGAAAAGAAAAATCAATCTTCTGTCCTCTTACTAAAGTATATTTAATACCAGAATTGATTTGCCAATACAGACGAAAGGAATCAGTGATCACTTGACAGATTTGTTTGCATTGCAGGTGTGAATTTGCCAATAATTTATTGAACTTAGTTTTATTAAATGTGTCTTTTCATTGACTGCATCAGTTGCAACGAAGGGCATGTTTATTTCTAACAATGTTATGTAAATAGATTAAAATGAAATAGTAGGAAAGAGGAGAGCAAGAAATGTATATCAATAAAATTCAATTACAGGGGAGTATATGGAATAACTCCCTCATAAATGGCTGATTAAAACTATGTTTTATACCACCTCCCTGGGTGCTTTAAATTATTATTTAATTAACTGATTATAAAAGCTCTTTACTACCACTGGGAAATAATTTACAATTTTCAAACTTTTCTTAAAGTTTTGAAGTCCAGTAAATCTTGCTTCTTTTTCCAAATTCAATTTGAATGAAAAACAATTTATGCATAAACTGTACCATGGAATCAGAATAAATAATAAAGCAAGCTTCTATAATCTGCATTTGCAATAACACCCAATGATTCAAGGAAATATCAATTTCTCATTTGATGACATATCGAGGTTTGTATCTGAAAGATAATAATAATAATCTGAATTCATAAGATTCCCACAAATTAGCACTTGTTACAGAAAACAGGCTTGATTAAAAATAAAAGGAAGCAAAACAGTCCTTTCCAGATTTACTTCCATAATAATTGAGTAATATATCAGAAAGAAAAACATTTGCACATGTACATTGAAAAGAAAATCCCTGTCAATAATATCAAATGAGCTAGAAAAATATATTTAACAGAGGATTTCATAAACTAGCACATGCAAGTTTAAAAATGTACAAGAAAAAAACCTGTCGTATATCTTTATAGATGGTATTTTATTAATTCACACAATTTTGTTTTTACTGGCAATGCCAGCATTTATTGTCCATCATATGGAATATATATATATAGAATTTATGATTACTAATTTTTTTTTGTTCTGGACATTGGAATTCTATGATGTTTTGTAAAGATAAACAATTCAGGAGAAATTCCAATATAGGCAGCCATATCCAACTCAATTATGAATCAAGCCCAAAAGCCATTTGACATTTTAGGAAATCCATTAGCCCATATGCTGCTTGTCAACAACAGCATAATTTTAAACTTTCTGTTTTCATCCAAGTCAGGTTTCTCACCCATTTAAAATTCAAATGTTCTTCCATTGCATTGTATGTGATCTCAATTAAAACATTACCATTTACATTGGAAGAAGGAGAGAGAGAATTGCATTAACATTTCTTCTTGGGTACATTGCATCAGTCACTACTTAGATCAATTTATCATTCACCACTCTCAATGTGCTTCATTAGGTTTTTACTGTGAGGGTGATGACATATACTCAAACATTCACAGCGATTCATGCAATTATTTATTTCATTTTATTTTAAACAGGAAAGATGCAAGTTAAATTTCTCCAGTGTTAAAAGAGTTAAGCTTTTAGGATCTATTTTATTTTGCATACAATTAACTTCAGATTAAGTTCTTTAAAGAAGTTTTTTTTTGTTTCAGATGCAATAACAGCTTCCTTGACAGTCTGATGTTTTAACAAAGACCCCGACAGACCAGGGAGGGGCAATCACAGTTGGCTTGCCACTGTACTGATATTTCTTTGCATAAGTACTGATGTCTGCATTTCTCACTGGGAATCCCAATTCCAGCTCCTCCAGAAATCTGGAATGTAGCTGAAACTAGCGCAATTCCTTTGTAGTGCAGGATGTCAATGGAAGTCAAACCACTCCTCCTCTTTTATAACTGTTAGTTGTTATATTTTGAGGTTTAAATGCCCAAACAGCTTAACCAGATACTTTGATAGCTGCCTTGAAAGACTAAATATCTAAGTTAAATATGGGGGTTAGGGCGGCATTTTAGTTACAGGGTGCAAAGCAAATGGGCTACCAAAATGCTAGGTGGGTAAGTTGCCAGGTAAGTCTTGGAGAACTTTATGCAGACTGGGAGCAGTCGGTTCAGCAGGATTTTTTTAATTCACTCGTGGGACATGGGCATCGCTGGCTGGCCAGCATCTATTGCCCATATTTAGTTGCCTTTGGGAATGTATTGGCGTGCTGTCTTTGTGCAGCTACTTGTAGGGCATCACTAAGATTCCTAGCTGATCTTTGAAAAGAACTGGAAGCATGTAAGTTCAAACCACCAGGAAATTTGATGGCCTTTGGCAGAATATTTAGATTAATACAGCATTGTCCAAGGTATTAGGCAAAGAGGGTATAGATGTCTGAGTCTGTGGTGCTAGACTAAGTCATTTTCAGGTAAGCTCTGCCTTTGTTCATCGAGCCTCTGTTGAAGCTTCAGCTGCAGTGTCCTCCTTCCCCTCTTTGCTCTCCTCTGCATTCCTGTAAAACCTGTTACCTCCCAACATTACGGAGTCCAAATTCTGAAAGCTATACCTTCATTCCCAGTTGGATTCTTCCTTTAGCAACCCTGCTCCACATGGTTCCAACATGTCCGACCAAGTTCAAACTCCTGGTACTGAGTGCCCGCCATTTCTGCCATATGTGCCGCTTAAGGGCACATTTACAAGGTGCCCAGCCACACTTTGCTCCATTGATCCTCTTACGTGTCCCCACTGTGTACCCACCTGCCTTCAACCAGTCAGTTTCTTAAGACCTAACTAAACATGTCTTTGAGCTGGCAAGGGGTGCTGATGAGGCCAGCAAGGGGCATTCCCAGCAGGGGGTAGTGGTAGCAGGTAGTGGTGACTCCAGGGGCTTCAGGGAGGTGGAAGTAGGGAGGGTGTTGTCAGGGGGTCTCAGGAGGTGGGGGGGGTTGAGGAATGGAGTCTGGTCAGGCAGTGATGGTCAGAGGTCAGAGGTCTGGGGTGTAAGGGGTCAGGGAGTGTTTAGCTGGGTGTGTCTGTATTAAGTTGGAGGGTCAGTTTAATAGTTATCCAGGCATTATAGTAGGTTTCTAATTGTCCAACTTTTCCTGGATAACTATTAACTTAATGGCAAATTCTCTGACATTTAGGGAGGTTTTTTGATGGTTCCATACACTGGGGAATTGCCAATTGGAATTTTCAATTTTCTTGGCAATTCTCACAGGTCCAGCTGTGTCTGTGATCCTAGACCACAACTCCAGCCTGTGCTACTCCAAGTGCTACTCAGATGTTGGAATATCCAGGCCAATATTTTCAAAACTGGGATCATGGTGTTTACTTTTAAAAATTATAAAATTTCACAGCTGTGAGACTTTGGATTGAAGGTTTGTGAAAGTTCAGATGATTAATAAAGCGCTAAAAACAATTAATTGTATGAACCTGATAATATGTTTAGCAGACTAGTTGATTGTCACCTAAATAGGAGTCAAGGAGCTCAGAAAGCATAATGTTCAGCTAACTGTATTGATCCACTCACAGCCTCCCTAGACCAATATACAGCTTTCTAAAATATTGGTGTGCAACTCCAATTGCTTTCCTGCTCCCAAATGTTGATAGCAATGTACATTTATGTGGTGCATTTAACAGAGTAAAGATGTTCTAAGACATTTCATAAGGGCATTATGAAACAAAATTTCGTACTAAAACACCTAAAAACAAAATTAGGATAGCTGACCAAATGCTCAGTCAAAGATCTTGGTTTGAAGGAGCATCTAAAATGTGACAGAGGTAGAGAGCCAAAACATTTCGGAAAGGAATTCCAGAGCATTGAGCCAACAACATTGATGGTTTGCTCCCACATCCTACAACCCCACTCCCTAAAGATTGGAACAATGGAAATATAAGATATGAAAGAGGTCTAATTGGAGTAGTATGGTGATTTCAGATGGTTGTAGTCCTAAGGACAAAGAACAATACAGACAAGCAACAGGCCCTTGGGCCCACCAAGCCTGAACCAACACATTTTCTAAATTGAAAACTTTTTGCCTCTATGCAGTCCGTATCCCTCTATTCCCTGCAGATTAATGTGTCTATCAAGATGCAGCCTAAACGTTGCTGTTGTATCTGCGTCTACGACCTCCTCGGGCAATGCATTCAAGGTACTCTCACGTTTCCTTTAAACTTTCTCCCTTTTGTCTTAAACTTACGTCCCGTTGTAATTGACATTTCTACCCTGGGAAATACACTCCCACTATCCAGGCCTCAAAGTTAAATACAAGCAGCAGACTTCGACATGAATTTCAAGGATTTATCTGCTAGTGATCATATTCTATCAGATTTGGGAGAGGTTATTCATATCCTAGTTACCTTAACTTTGATTACTAATTTTTATTGATATTGTGATTTTAACCGATAAAAACTCCGAAACACTGATAATTTTTAAAAAGAGATTAGAACTTCAAGTTATTTGTTTAAACAATGGCACAAAAATGGTTGCATTTTAAGATTTTTACTGCAACAACTGATTAAAATAATTTTGGGGCGGCACAGTGGCACAGCGGTTAGCACTGCTGCCTCACAGCGCCAGGGACCAGGGTTCAATTCTAGCCTCAGGCGACTGTCTGTGCTGAGTTTGCACATTCTCCCCGTGTCTGCGTGGGTTCTATCCGGGTGCTCCGGTTTCCTCCCACAGTCCAAAAATGTGCAGGTTAGGTGAATTGGCCATGCTAAATTGCCTGTAATGTTAGGTGAAGGGGTAAATGTAGGGGAATGGGTCTGGGTGGGTTGCTCTTCGGAGGGTCGGTGTGGACTTGTTGGGCCGAAAGGGGGTCCTCTCTCCACACTGTAAGTAACCTTAATATAAAAATATAAAATAAATTATTGTCTAAACAGTGAGCAAAATGTTCCCCTCCCTGGAGTAGCATGAGCAATTTTGAGAAAGTTGGGAAAATGGAGAAAGAATGCAAAAATGTCAGAATCTCCAAGTTGAGAAAAAGTTTTGCAATTTCTCCTTAAGCTATAAATGAGACTTCAGAATCTTGCCATTAAGCAGTAACTTCCTTATTTGCATGGATTTGCATTTCATTAATACACCAACATCCCGTATACGTGACACTGCTAATTCTTCTCTTTTTCTTCAAAAACCCAGATGGTGCAGTATCTATGTATAAATCAGAGTGCACATCCAATGGTTACAGCTCACCAAATATTGGTCCTGGCCATGACTGAACTATTTCTTCACCACAATGTCACTGCAGGCACCATGGCTGCCATCTTCCTTTCTTCCACGCAAGGTAGAATTTGCAAACTCACCAGCCTCAGGACACCAGCATGCCTGCTGTCAGCTAAACTAACACAACATGTGAGTCCTTCAATGCTCAGAATGCTTTAGCCAGGTCACTTTGACTGCATCTCATGCATCTCCACAGGGTGCATCTCCTGGCACTTAGCCTGCTTTTGTACTTTCCACTTTTCACTTTCGTTGACACTGCCGGCCTTCATATAATTCGCATTGCTTCCTCAGAGCACACTCACTAACTTTAGATCTGACTTATACGCTGCTCAGCCCCTGTGTGGCTTATATTGCTTTTGAGCACACAGGGAGAGGCAGACAGCTGTTATGGCAGAGGGAACTGAAGAGTCAAAAGGGGGACATGTCAATGTGCACCACTCTGCTACAATGGAACATGTTCCAGCAGGTTATGCAAGAAACGCACTCTAAGTGCTTCAAGCAAATGACTATGTGCAAAATTCAAAGGGAAATAATCCTTTGTGGGGTGAAGGGAGACTCCAGTCAATCAGGGGTGCCATCACAACCAAAGGGCTTGTCTGATTCCAGTCCATGGGCTGGGCTATGGTCAGTCAAATACTTGTTCCTACCCCTTAGCGATCCAAATCTTTGTCCCAGGATTGGAGCGTGGTCAGTCTTGTGAGGTCAAGTGCAAACATTCCTAGGACTACTTGTAAGTTAGTCAGGGTACTGCAGAGACATCAATTCAGGGTCAGGCTGTACTCAGTGGGGGGCTGTACTGTATGTGGGGTAATACTTTCATGAAAATGGTCAATTCAAGACTGGGGATAGGGTTTGTAGCACAGTGTTGCTTGGGAATTTTTTTATTCATTGTTCAATACAGATGTCGATAGCTAGGCCAGCATTTATAACCCATCCCTAATTGTGCAGGGACAGTTATGAATCAGCCACATTGCTTTGTGTCTAGAGTCACATGTAGGCTAGAGCAGTTAAAGATGGCAGATTTCCTGCCTGAAAGAGCGTTGGGGAACCAAATGGGTTTTTACAGAAATTGTCAGTGCTTACACAGTCACCATTAGACCAGCTCTTTATTCCAGAGTTTTTACTGAACTCAAATTTTTTATCTGCTTTGGTGGAATTCGAACTGGTGTCCACAGAACATCGATCGATAACAATGGAAGGGGGATGGTGGTGTAGAGATAATATCGCTGGACTCAGGAGTCTGAAGGTCGAAAAGTGTGGTGCTGGAAAAGCACAGCAGGCCAGGCAGCATCTCAGAGCAGGAGAGTCGATGTTTCGGGCATATGCCCTTCAAGCAGGAATTTGTTTGGGGGGGATGGGAGGGGCTGAGAGGAAAAAAGAAAAGCGAATGCTGTGGAGCTGTGCATTCAGATACCACCTAGGCAATTCATGGAATTTAAATTCATTCATAAATCTGGAAGTGTAATGATGCAATGGCCATGACAATGACCATTTGTTGTTATGAAAACTCATCTGGTTCACTAACGTCCTTCTGGGAAGGAAATCTACCTCCCTACATAGTCTGGCTCCACACACACAGCAATAAGGTTGACTCTTAACTGCCCTCTGAGATAGTCTAGAAAGCAAATATGTTTCAGGGCAATTAGCAATGAGCATCAAATTTGCTACTGGCACCATAACCCATACAAAATATTAAACCCTGGATAGAACAGTGGGCCTTTGTCGATAACTGGAGGGAACTGGGAGCTCCAGAATGGGGCATTGTCACAGAGTAAGAGTCTGATTCTGCTGAATCCATTCTATCTATGAGTACTTCCAGGTCCCTGTTCACAAAACTTCATGCTATCATGCACCAGTGTCACAGAGTGAGCCAGTTCCCAGCTTGCATCATCTGAAGTGGTATACTACTAGGCTTTACAAATAACATCAGCCATGTGAGTGTTAGAAGGTCCGGACAGTGGTGAGCACTTCCATTCTCCTGCTTTGTAATTCCATGACAATGGCCTGAATGGCCAGGTTGCAAAATTAATGAGAAGAGTTGATGATTGCTTGAGCAGACACTCTGAGCCATAGCAGACCAGGAGCCATGCATCTCACTCACTGAACTGAACTACAGAAAATGATAGTCTCCTGTATATTCTTCCACCCATCACTATCTCCATGGAATTGTAAACTTTTTAACAAACAGTCCATAGTGCTCCTAGATTGCATCTCCATTTCACTCCACAGTAACTCCAAGTGACCATCTCCACATGCTTTCTGTGGTTTTTGATGAGTTTCTAATATTTACCACCAGTGGTAAAGCCTGTTCCAAGGATCCTCCTTTCCCCTAGCTGTGCCAGAATAAAATTCCCAGCATTTACACTGCGGGATGAATCTCTTTTGACTCCAGTATATTTTCCTTCCCAGATCTGGTTGTGGAAGCTCAAGAAGTCAAGCAACTCTTTTCTTTTCTCCCTGCTGACCATAGAGAACTGCTATCTGTCTGTGTAGTTGGTTGTTTGTAAGGAAGCCTCTAATCTGATCTGATCTCAAAATTGGCTTCCACTGCCTTCATTCCCATGACAACATGAAACGCATTAAGACTGCATCCAGGTGGAAATGCTAGTTAGTTAACCTTGATCCTCACTCACTTTCATCTTTAAACTAAATGAACAGTTTACAGCATTACTGTTGGTAATACTAGTTTTTAACAATATGACAAACTGTCTGATCAACAAAGCTGCATAATTATAAAAGCTGCTCTGTAATCGGCTTTACCCATTTTCCTAGATTAGCAACTAATGCCAAACTAAATTTGTTGGGAATCAGGAGCATGTGGGTAATTCCTCTTCCCTCCAGGTTACCCTTTGAGGATTTCTGAAACAGAACAGAAGCATTAAGAATATTAAAAATATTTAATAACCATGCTCATACATATTTTCCGCACTCCCCCTAATCCTTACTGCATAAACCTGGCAGTGAACCAATCTGGATGTGCCACAGGCTGAGATGTGCTATATGTTTAGGTCACAACATACCTGTTGGACATATTATTCTGATAAGAACCTTACGGGTTTATGAATTCAGTTTGTCTATAGGACCGTGACTCCCTTTAAATCAGATGGGATAATATTTATCATCCTCTAGCAGTATCGATCAACTATTACAAGATCTGTGAAGAAACTCTTGTCCAGTAGTAAATGTTCTGCTAGCAGTCTACTTTGAACCTACAAATTCCTGGATCAAAGCTCAAAATTATGACTAATTAAGCAAATATATCCTATTGCTTTGTTTAGATAGGTGACATCATCTGAACTATTGTATAATAACATAAAAACATGTGCTCAAAAAGTGCTATAATTTTGTATTAGAGAAACATGGACATATTATGATCAAGCTTTAATTTGCTTCTAAGTATCAAATGTTCTCACTCTGAACTAAAAGTACTGTGCACCAGTCATTTTCTGATATTGCCCACAGCTTATTCATTTCAGTGTATGGGCTTTCACACCATCTCATGTGAGTTTCCACCAAAAGCCTTGGAACAGACTGGCATGAAATTTGCTAAACTGGGTTAATTTTTACAATGTTGATATAAGGAAATGTTTCTGGGAAGTCAGTTAATTCAAGACAAATTGTAACATTTTCATCAACTAATATATTGTTGTGCGACAAAAACAAACTGCTGAAGAAACTCATTTGTGGAGAGAGAAAGAAACAGAGCTAATGTTTCTGAAGAGGTTGATTGTTGATTGACAGCCTGGTATGTAAGATCTGAATCTCTCTCCCTCTCCATCAAAATAGTAAGGAAGCCCAAGAAGTCAATGTCAGAAAGTAGTGAAATATCTCCAAAGAGGCCAGTATCCCATCAGCAAGTCACCCTTTATTTACATATGAACAGTCCTTGACTTTAGTACAGCCGCATTCAAAATCAGCTATCAGAGTGGAGTATCTCTGACACTTCCCTTTTTATTCATCAGCCAAGACTCCCTCATTGGACCAAATTAACAGTCTCAATCAGGGAACTCATATTCTACGAGGTCCAGTCATTGCAATGATGACATAGGATCATATAAATTTGGATCACAATTCATTTTACTAACTAATAGCACTTCAATCCATCTTCTGTAACGGTTATCTAGGACTGAACATACTGAAGTTGAATAAATTCATTGCTAGCCTCCCCTACAGCCCTTTGTAGAAGTTTTAAAGAAATTATTGACTCTGTTGGCACTTGACTGTTGATATATATGACAATGAACTTAAAATTTTATATTTCTTTAGAAATGCCTGACTGTTGGACTTTTTCTCTGCAATGCAATTCTTTAAAGTCCCCCATGGGAAGTTTCTACATTCCCTTATCTCAATGACTTCAGTATAGCCATTCATTGGTTATTTACCAATAGGAATTCCACACCTGTTAAAGAGTTACTTTTGCTCGTTTCAGACAAAGCACCTCAATTTTTGAACTAACACTCATTTCAGAAGTAGGTATCGATTGGGGGACAAGTTTTCCATTTCATTCCTAGTCAAAGATGTGCAGGTTAGGTGAATTGGCCATGCTAAATTGCCTGTAGTGTTAGGTGCAATGGCCAGGGGTAAATGTAGGCGAATGGGTCTGGGTGGGTTGCTCTTCGGAGGGTCGGTGTGGACTTGTTGGGCTGAAGGGCCTGTTTCCACACTGTAGGAATCTAATCAATTGGAGAAGTACAGAGGCTGTTCAAGACCATAAAGTCACTAATGTCAAAAACTGCAGACTGTGAATTAACCTTACTCCGTACAGAGCAATACCAATAAATAATATAATTACCAGCTGAGTTACTAATTGCAAGGAGGTTGAAAACAGACATATCTCTGCGAAGTTACAGTTTTCAGTCAAACACAACCTCTCACGATCATGAGGACATTAAGCAAATTGATTTGATGAAAGTATTTCATCCATCCTTTCAGAGTTACCTAAACTGTGTACACAGTTCATCGGATTTCTGAGTTGCACAAATATTCTTGCGATTTCTTTCAGTGTTGATCATCATTATCGACAGTCCCTTGGAGACAAGGGTGATTCTCCTTTACTCCCAGGGTGACACCTTGAGTTTGGACTGATAATTGTAGTATAAACTGATTCCACTTCCTTGATAAGAGTTCAATGTTCTTTGTCAGTCTGATTGCTGCCCTTAGGTGTATCTGCCATTAGTAGTGCCTTGCCTCGAATACAGACTATTTCATGATCATCATTTTTCAGTCTGTGACTGAATCTTTCCATTCGCTATGAAATTCTATGATCTCCTTTGATCCTAATAATTATTATCCATGTTTTGTGGCCCATTTTGGCCTGGAATCTCAATCTTATCAGAAGGTCTGAAAAGGTTGCAAATCCCCATGGATCAGACAATGCTTCATTTTCATTTGTCACATAACTGTTCAGTTTCCTTTAAAACTTTTAATATGAAATATATCATGCAAATACATTTCTTGTTCCATTATTCTGTACCTGAATAAGGATTGTTCCTAGTCCTGTTGAAGATGCATCTGTAGCTACTACGGTAAATAAGTCTGGATTATAGTGAAATAATATATTTAGATTTAGATTAGATTACAGTGTGGAAACAAGCCCTTCAGCCCAACAAGTCCACACCGACCCGCCGAAGCGAAACCCACCCACACCCCTACATTTACCCCTTACCTAACACTACGGGCAATTTAGTATGGCCAATTCACCTGACCCTGCACATCTTTGGATGGTGGGAGGAAACCGGAGCACCCAGAGGAAACCCACGCAGACACGGGGCAGGAATTGAACCTCACTGCTGTGAGGCAGCAGTGCTAACCACTGTGCCACCGTGCCGCCCACTCTTTGGAGTGGAGCTTCTTCTTACATTTGTGAAATGCTGTAACTTGTTCCTGCTTCAGTCTCATTGCTGACATTTTTCTTAAAATACTCGCTCAGGCGTTGAGTGTCATTGATGAAGTTAGTGGATCAAGTGGGAAAAATCATCCTTATGTCTAAGAACTAAGGAATACCAGTTCACACACTTCATTTTTGGAAATTCACTTATGTCCCTTGGAATTCATTGAATCCACTGGGATACATTGTTCTTAATTATATGTCCCAATAGAAATTGTTTCTGAGAATTGCCATTTCACTGAGTTCTACAGTGCTCTTGACTCATCCTTGATCCTATGGTCATGTTCCTTTCATTGTCTGACCATGCAATAGGATACCATGCCATGAGGCAAATGGTGCCTTGTTTTCCTTGCAGAATTCTTGACAACAATCTGAAAAATTTCTGGTGCAGACAGAATTTGGAATAGTGGACCATACAATATCATCTGACTGTTGTAGTCAGTAATAAACTTGAAAGTAGAGCCAAATTGTATTTTTAAAAGTGGCTATATTCAGCCCCTAAATATGGGGAAATAAATGATCTGTGAGAGGATTCTGACTGTCAGAAAAAAAAACTCAGAAGGAATAAATCAAGAAACAGGAACAAATCAGAAAACAGTAACAATGTACTGTAAATAACTGCTGCTACAAGAAATGTTTCAGCTGCACCAGTTTGGTCAGTACAGACAGCAGTAAATATCGAATCCCTATTGTTAGATTCTATCTGCATTCAGATAGGTGATCTTTACGTTTGTGTGGTGACACATCTCAGCATCATATTCAGGAGAAAGAATTAGCAAAGGGACAATGTTTATAAAAAGAGACAAGAGATAAGATATTACTTTCTAGATGTATTGGGTATCTATTAGAAACTTACATGGCAGCATTAGGGACAATAATTACAAGCATTTACTGCTCAGAAAGAGGCAATTAGGTACAACAGATTCATGCTAAAATTTATGCCAAGGTTATTACAGGGCCCCTAACAGAGATACTTGCATCATCTCCAGCCACAGGTGAGGTACCAGAGAACTAGGGGTTGGCTAATGTTGTGTTTTGATTTAAGGAAGGCTGTAAGGAGAAGCCTGGAAACTATAGTCTAGTGAATCTGACATCAGTGGTGGGGGTACATTGTTGGAAGGGATTCTGAGAGATAGGATTTACATCTATTTGGAGAGGCAAGGACTGATTAGGGATAGTCAACACAGCTTTGTGCGTAGGCAATTGTGCCTCACAAATTTGATTGAGTATTTTTTGAGGACATAACCAAAAAGATAGATAGTGCAGAGCAGTAGCCATTGTCTCCACGAACTTTAGTAAGGTCTTTGAAAAGGTTCCACATTTAGATGATTAGTATAGTTAGATCGCTTGGGATTCAAGGAGAGATTGCAAATTGGATACAACATTGGCTTGACAGTAGGAGACAGAGAGTGATAGTGTCAGATTATTTTTTGGACTGGAGGTCTGTGACCAGCAGTGTTCTGCAGGGATCGGTGTTAGATCCACTTTTGTTTGTCATTTCTATAAACAATTTGGATGAGAATTTAGGAGGCACAGGTTAGTAAGTTTGTGGATGACACCAAAATTGGTGGTATAGTGGACAGTGAAGAAGGTTATCTAAGGTTACAAAGGGATCTTGATCAATCGGGCCAAAGGGCCAAGGAATGGCAGATGGAGTTTAATTTGAATAAATGCAAGGCATTACACTTTTGTAATACAAACAAGGTCAGGTGAGATGTGGAGAAACTTCTTTACTCAGTCAGCTGTTAGGGTATGGAATATGCTGCCTGGGAGAATGGTGCAGGCAGATTCCATACAGGATTCAAATGATACCTGGATTAGGGTGGCATGGTGGCTCAGGGGTTAGCACTGCTGCCTGACAGCACCAAGGACCTGAGTCCAATTCCAGCATCGGATAATTGTCTCTGTGGAGTTAGCACATTCTTCCCATTTCTGCCAGGTTCTTTGGTTTCCTCCCATAGTCCAAAGATGTGCAAGTTAGGAGGATTGTCTGTAGTGCCTAGGGTGTGCAGATTAGGTGGATCAATGATGTGGAATGGGGGTTACAGAGATAGGGGGGAAGTGGACCTGGGTGGGATACTGCTTGGAAAGTTGGTGTAGACTCACTGAACTGAATGGTCAGTGTAAGGATTCTATATATTTGAAAGTGATGAATTTAGAGGGCCATCCAAATAGGGCTAGCGATTGGGACTAACTGGGACTAACACAATTGGTCAAATAGCCTTCTTCTGTGTAATTCTGTGACTCTGCAAGTAGGAAGCATGTTCCTTTATTATCTAAGCAAGTTACGGATGCTAATAAATTGAAAGAAAAGGCATGTGATGCTGCAAACATTAGACATTGTTATTTTAAAACCTGAAAAGATTGTTGGAGTGGAAAATTAAAATGATAAGAGAAAACTAGAAATACATTTAATTATAGACATTAAATGCTCTAAAATTTACATTAAAAAGATGAGTGGCTAAAGAAAGTGTTGGTCACTTAGAGATTGAGACTGGGGAATTATGAATGGGAAACTCGGAAATGGCAGAGACTTCAAACGTGTTTTTTGTAATTTTCTTCACGGTGGAAAACACAAATACCCCAGGAATGGTAGATACAAAAAAGAGGAAGGAACTTAATGCAAGAATGACCATTAGAGAAAAAGTATTGGACAAAACTAAAACCTTAGACTGACAAGTCCCCTAAAACATTTTTATTTGGCATGAAGAATAGAGGAGCTGAATATTGTTTGTAGAAAGATTGTAGAATCCCCAAATACAGGGATTTTAGGGACATTGTCCATGAATCATAAAAAGCTAACATACAAGTTCAGAAGGCAATGTTGGGCAGCACGGTGGCACAGTGGTTAGCACTGCTGCCTCACAGTGCCAGAGACCAGGGTTCAATTCCTGCCTCGGGCAACTGTCTGTGTGGAGTTTGCACATTCTCCCTGTGTCTGTGTGGGTTTCCTCCGGGTGCTTTGGTTTCCTCCCACAGTCCAAAGATGTGCAGGTCAGGTGAATTGGCCATGCTAAATTGCTTGTAGTATTAGGTGAAAGGGTAAAGGTAGGGGAATGGGTCTGGGTGGGTTGCTCTTCAGAGGGTCGGTGTGGACTTGTTGGGCCAAAGGGCCTGTTTCCACATGGTAAGTAATCTAATCTAATTAGTCAAATGGAATGCAAAATTAGGGAGGTTTTGCTAATACTAAACAAGGCACTAACCGGAGCACATCTGGAATACTGTGAACTGTTTTGGTGCCCTTATCTGAGATACTTGGAGGCAGTCCAAGGAAGTTTTATGAGGTTGATCCTGACTTTGCAGGATTTTTCCTATGAGGAGAGGTTGAGTAAATTGGGCCTGTACTCATTGTAAATTAAAATAATGAGAAGAAACCTTATTGAAATATGTAAGATTCTTATGGGTGTTGACTGAGATGCAGACTCATTGTTTGCACCTGTGGGACAGTCTCGAGTGAGAAAGCATAATGTCAGAGTAGAGGATCATCCCATTAGGACAAAAAGGAGGAGGAGGAATTCCTTCTGTCAGAGGGTAGTGAATCTGTGGCATTCTTTACTTCAAAGGGCTGTCAAGCTTGGTCATTAACTCTAATCAAGGCTGAGATTTCTGACAGATTGCTAATCATTAAGAGAATCATGGGTTATAGGTCAAAGGCAGAGAAGTAGAATTGAGGATTGTCAGAGCAGCCATGACCTGGTTGAATAGTGGAGTAGACCTGGTGCGCCAAATGACTTTCATCTGTTCCTGTGTCTTTTGGTCTTATGACTTAATGGCCCACATCCTCAAAAGAAAAGACTACAGAGATAGTGTATGCAAAAACAGAACTAACTGGAGAAACTCAGCAGGTCTGGCAGCATCTGTGGAGAGAAAGCAGAGTCGATGTTTCAGGTCTGGTGACTCATTATCAGAACTGATTGTAGCTAGGAAAAGATTTGTGTACATGCCGAAGACAGGGTGAGTGGGGAAAGGTAGGACTGAGTAATAGGTGAATTCCAGAGACAGAAAGAGAGCAGTCTTTAGGTAGATAACGGAATGGATAATGGTGAGCTGGGGAGAAGGAGAAGCTGCAGAGGGGGCAATCAACAGGTGAAATGGGTTGGCTGTAGTGAAAGCAGCCCTTCTGATGACAAGGCCTAGTGTGTGAGGGAGGGAGAAGGACATAGGAAAGTTTCCTTGGTATTTGAAAACTGAAGAAGTAATGCTTTTATTCGAGGAAGGAGGGAGACAGAAAGCAGGAAAGTGTAGGCCTGTTAGCGTAACATCTGCAAGGGGAAACTGTTAAAATCCATTATTAAGGAAGTAGTTTAGAAAATCAGATATTCAAGTAGAGTAAACATGATTTTTACATTATTGGTCTCCTTACTTTAGAAGCAGTATATTTGCGTACAAAATAATTCAGAGAAGATTCACTCGGCTGATGCCCAAGAAGAAAGAGTTGTGTTATGGGGAGAAGTCAATTAGGTTGGGTCATTACTTCTGGAGTTTAGAAGTATCAGACTGACCTTATTGGAATATTTCAAAACCTGAGGGGACCTGACAGTCTAAATGTTGAGAGGAATGTTTCCCTAAATAGAAGAATATTGAACCTACATTCGCTTTAATGTTTCTTGCTGCTGCACAGACTCAGAGGACCATGCATGGCAATGGTTTTTGGAAATGAAAACTACTCATTGGCAGATTGACATGTGCACAGCTTCCCAGAGGCTGGATGGACTTAGAGGGAACAACGTGTGGAACTAGGGGAAGCAGACAAAAATAAGATACCTCCCGTTAACTGAGATGAAAAGGAATTATTTTACTCAAGAGCTTGTTAGTCTATGGAATTTGTCATGATTTGCCAGCCAGACCTCATAGAAGATGAGTTCCCTGATTGGGGCTATTAATCTGGTCCAATCAGCGAGCCCTAGCTGACGTAAAAGATTGAGTGTCCAACTCAGTATGAGGCAGTACCACAGTCAAGGACAGTTCATGAGTCCTTGGGTGACTTGGAGCAGGGTATTGGCCCTTGTGGAGTTATTTCAGAATTCTCTTTCTCAGAAAGCATCCTGATGGCATGAATGTCCTGAAGGCATGAGCATTGTGATATGCAATTCTTTTTATTTCTTTTTCATAAACACTCTCATAGCAACAACGCTTGAGAAGCAAAACGCCATTCAAGTCAAAGCAGCCTGATTGATTGGCATCCCATCATCACCTTCAACATTGACTCCTTTCACCACTGATGTACAGTGATAGAAATATACACATTCTGCAAGATGGTATTGTAGTAATTCACTAAGGCTTCTTCAACGGCACTTTTCAGCTGTGACCTCTACTACCTTGAAGGATATGGGCAGCAGTTATGTGTGAATATCACCACTTGAAAGTTCCCCTCCAAGCTGACACAAAACACTTCGAACTGTATTATCACTGTCTCACTGTTGAAGATCAAATTCAAAGTCTGAGAACCTCCTTCCTGACAGCACTGCGAGTGTCCCCAGTCTCCAAGGACTACAGCAATTCAAGGAGGCAGCTCACTGCCACTTTCTCCAGTCTATATAGGGATGTGCAATAAATTGGCCTAACCAGCAACACCCACACTCCATGAATGAATAAAAAATAGAAAAATGGAAGTACTGTACAACAGGCAATCTCAGTAATGATTAGCGAACTGCAAGTCTTAGTTTAACTTTGCATGTTAAATTCTCATGTTAAATTCTCAGCAATTAATCAACAGTGAAAAAGGATTGTAAGCTACGAGATGAATAAAAGGATGACCTACAGAGCTGGATCTCTTTATTCTGAACAAATGCCGAATGAATTTCAGCACTTAATTATATTCAATTAGTAGATAATGTCAAAGCATCTGTCAATCACAAAAACTATCTCTGCAAAGTCTTTCTTACCATCTTTTACATGGGCCTCCAACTATTTCAAAGTGTAACTACTTACAAAGCAGTATGAGTAACTGTCAGATTTAACAATTGTAGACATGTAGCATCATTTTAATCTTACATTATCTGCCAATTAAATTGTGAGCAAGTAGCACTGAAGTAGTTTTATTTCCATCAGTATAATTGCACTTAGCTTTGGAACAAAATGATATATTGTGATCAACTAATGTTTGGAACAACCTGCAAACTGACAGAACATATACCATTTACAACAAGTCTAACAGGCGTGCAGAATAGATAGGTTTGTTGTCTACTAATAACCTGATGGATGTAAACAGAAATTATAAGCAATTACCTTTCACAGGCCTAAATATCTCTGTCATTAATGTGCATTTTTTACACCTCATTAGAGGTGCAGCTATAGTAGGTAATGTCAGGAAAAGTAATCAATTAGAATTTCAGCAGCTTGATACGCTGGAACACAAAAGCAAGGGTTGCAGTTAAATTATTTTTTAGGCCACATCTGTCTCTGGATCAGCTTCAGGAAACAGCGCTTGATTTTCTCTAATTAACTGTAAGTTTTTGGTTTGCTTTTTTTGTAATGTAAATGGCCGCCACAATCAGGTTCCTCCACTGAAATGTGCATCGTGGGGTGAAATAAGCAAGATGTTAACTAATTTTTTTTTAATCTCCCTCCACCACTGAGTGTGTCAGTCAGGCATCACATCTTCTGAAATTTCCTCGCCTTGTTCATGGAAACATATTGGAGCAGCATTTGCCAGCTGTCAGCTTCCTGTGCCTTCTGCTGCCATTATCCTGAGGCACCACCCCACCTTCTGGCCTGCCAGGCTGTGAAGGGATCATAGCAAAGGGGAGGGAAGAAAAAAAAGGGCCTTTTTGCAGATCGGCCTGTCTTCCCATGATTTGTACACACTGATGAATGAACCTGTTTGCCTTAAAGCTCAGCAGTGCAAAGAGAAACGAATAATTCCCAAGACTTGCACCTAGTTCTACTGTGAGGTACTGATATTTGACACCAATGAGTGGATGAAGAAAACTATACGTTTTTAAATTTTATAATTGTACAATTGTTTTGTTACAACATTTGTGACGAATGACTTCAGTGAAGAGATTTTGTCATTAAGTTAAGTGTTGTAGCTAGTATAATTTTTCCAAGAGCTGTGTAACAAACTGTTGATTAATTGCTGAGAATTTAACATGCAAAACTAAACTGAGACTTGCAGATCACCATAGCCCTAGCAGACCATAAGGCTGCTCTCTCATTCAAGAGGTGACTGGTAGTGGTTTAACCTGAGGGTCACCATGTCTCAGGTGAGGGGAGAGGTTGAAAAGGCAGGTCCTTCATAGTACTACCTCAATAAATAATCAACAGTATAATTTTCCTACAACTGATGTTAATTCCTTCTGGCAGTTGGATTTATAGGTCCTTAACATGCAATCATGCAGTTATTTTTGTGTTGATAGAAAGCAGCTTAGTGCAGCAATATGATAGTGCCAGTAAATTTTGGAAGTCAAGTCAACAAAAATCTCTTGAGCACTCTGAAGTGAGAGATCTGAAACTATCTGTGGTTCCCCATTACTTGGAGTTCACATCAGCTGCAACATTCTCCACTTTGGTACAAAGCCATATGTTCAAAATGGTCACGCTATTCCTTTGATATATAAGCATTTAGCTAACATACATTTCTATGTTTTTTTTCTTAAATTAGGAGAATACTCCTGCTTACATTCGCTTAACACAGGCAAGTGATAGCTGGAAATATGTTCCATGTATGTACCTGACTTCAATTTGAGCAGTTTGTGCTTCTCGCAACCTTGTGCAGAGCCTCAGCAATCAGCAGGTACATTAGGACCAAAACAGAAACTGCTAGAAATATTGACCCAGGGCTGGTAGCACTTGTGCTGAGAAAGACACAGTTAATATTTCAGGTTGATAACCCTTTGTCAAAACTAAGTTGAGAATTGATCTGTGCTTCTGCGGAGTATTTCCAGCATGTTTTATCCTTATATCAGACTTTCAGCATTCCAATTAAGTTCTAACAGTGTTTGTGGATATTGGGAAACTGTACACAAAAGTTTGCCTTTGTTGATGAAGAGTTTGAAGAAATAGGCACCCAAATTTCTAATATATCCATCAAGCAGGCAAGGTCCCTTATTAATAATGCGATCTTGTGAAATCAGTCCTATTGATGTTAAGCACCTCACAAAATAAAGTGAGCAACTTAACTGAGTGTATGGCAGTGGTCTCAAACCATTAGCAATAATGTAGTTTTCTGCATAAATATCTGTTTCAAGTATTAGTAATGGTCACCTTATAAACTGATAAAGATACTACACCTTTATTAAATTTGTTTAATATGGGTATACAGTAGTCAGAAAGCCAATATTCTTCTATAAAAAGAGATCATGTCAAATAATTGTTTCATGGCCCTCAACAGATTTGTGATATCAGAAATTGTTACTATATTGTTTTGAGGAGATAGATTTTATACGTTATCATCATGACTTACATTAAAAATAAATTAATAATATTCTAAATTAACAGCAGCAAATACAGTCAGCATTGTAACTTGTATTTACAGGTAGTGACCTGATTTTTTCTCTTACCATGGGCCTCTCCATCTGAAATTCAGAGGTGATGCAATCTCCAGCTAAAGCTACATAATGCAACAACAGAACCCCATCGATATGGCCATTGTCATTCATTTAGGAGGAGAAAGTGAGGACTGCAGATGCTGGAGATCAGAGCTGAAAATGTGTTGCTGGAAAAGTGCAGCAGGTCAGGCAGCATCCAAGGAACAGGAGAATCGCGTTTCGGGCATAAGCCTGAGGGTTTATGCCCGAAACATCGATTCTCCTGTTCCTTGGATGCTGCCTGACCTGCTGCGCTTTTCCAACAACACATTTTCAGCATTGTCATTTATTTATACTGTTTTCTTTCTGAAGCAGTAAAGGCTAGTTGACCTGGCAGTTACAGATTTCAGTGGGAAATGAGGATCTGCAGCAGCATTTCAAGTTAAAGGTCTGGCTAGGAAGCGAACATATCAGAACTCCATCAGTAAAGTTAAAAATCCCTGCAGGAAAAGGAATAATTCAAGCTCAGGCTCTAAAGAGGGCACTGAGAATACAAGAAGTTAAAAAAAGAGTACTTACAGTTCACAATGAATATTGCCGGTGTGGGGAGTTCAGAACATGAAGCACAGCTAAAGCAGGCAAATTAAAGGCTATAGAATTACTTTATACCAATGAATAACTAAGGCAACAAAAAGGGACCAAGTAAAAGCTAAAGCAGATAATCTAGCGTAGAAGGAGAGGCAATGGCTTAGCGATAGTCAATAGACTATTATACTAGACACCCAGACAATTCAATAAAAATCTGGAATTAAGTGTCTCATGAAGACAATGGAAGCATTTTCGATCATCAGATATAAGCCATCTGGTTGACTAATCTCCTTTAAGGAAAGAAACTACTAGCCTACGGCAGACGCCAAGTAATAAACCAATTCTAATCGTTAAGAATTGTTTTCTCTAAGATTTCCAATCCTACCCTCCATTTGGTTCATCTCTGACATTAAGTATTTCCTATCCCCACAGTCTAACACTGAACATGAAGCCCAGTCTGTTTAATCAATTTTGAAGAAAAATATTGACTTTTACACAGCCTGAATAAAGTGGAGGTCCATCCCATTCCAATGTGGCTTGTTGCCATCAGAATCACTGATGTGTAGAAAACTGAAGACTATCTTTTTGTCATAACATGACAAAGGCTTATAATATATAATTTAAAAACTTAGGTCTTAAAGTGGAGAAAATTATTGATTTTTATTTTTAATTCTTTGGAGGTCTGACTTTTCTTTAAAAGGCGAGAAAGCCATTTTTAACAAAGAGTTCAAAACAGCATTAACAACAACTCGTGAGGTTTTGCTAAACAAGCTATCTTGGAAGAAAATTATTAAGATATTTGTTGATTGAGTGTTACAAGCCTGAGAGAGAAAGACCAGATTGTTCATTTAGAACAAATAAATCCATTAAAGCAGAGATACCTTTGTTAGCAGTCTCCAAGTAGATGGGGCTGGGGAGAAGTCCTTAGAAGAAAACTCCAGAAGTAGGAGGCTGGAGAGGTGTTAGTGAGCAAGATATCCTCTAAGGCTATTGAAGACATGGGTTTGGAGAACACATGCTAAGAAATACATGAATTAAGTTAGTAATCTCTTTTAAATCTTCCAGGATTAACACTGACTGAAAAAAATAGCATCCAGTGAATACAAATTTGAAATTTGTCTAAAAGAATTTTATCACAGCCATGCCAACTGAGCAAGAAGCTTTAGTGTGGAGACAGACATGACTCTTCACTGAGGTACAAGTGTCTATAAGGGTGATGCTTGGGTAAAAAGGATGAATGTTTATCTTTAATATTTGTAATGAGATAGTTCCAATAGGTCTTGTATAATGTAATATAATGTGTATTTTCTCCTTTGTACAACAAATTGGGTTCTTTACTTAAAATCCCTTTGTGAAAATGTTCAGTATCTGACTTCCAATGTAAGTGAAAAGAAAAAAAAAATTATAGCCTATGAAGTCAAGTTTTACTCTGGCACCTGGGTTGTCCAGTATTATCACCAGCTGTAATCATAGCACGACCAGAGAAGTTGACTTCTCAGATGAATCCATAGAACTATAGAAATGTTTAAAATAAGGAACAATTTTATTCGGAGCACATTAATAGACATCACAATGCACAATTGCCATACTTAGGCCAAACACAACAGATGTGAGTAAGGGACATTATCAGGAATGTATGGTCTTTCAGAAGGCCATGCACCAGCAGTAACTTCATTGTGCCCGGACAGCCAAGTGAGTTGTATGAAGGAACCTCAGAAGCCTTGTCTTATTGTAGAACATTGTTTCACCAATGAGTGATTGGGACATGCTCAATGAGAAAATTCATGAGGACAATATGCTATAGACCTGACAAGATCAAGATCCGAATAGTGAAAAGGTCAGAATCAAGGTCAAGTTCAAGTCCTCAAGCCAAAGATCTACCATTATTCCAACACTAAAGAGGATGTATTCTGGAAGAATTGTGAAACTCCAGTCTACCTGAATGTGTGAAAACAGAGACTTGGGAGAAGGTAGGGTAATGATAAATGTAATTATATTCATGAATATATAAATGTGAACTATGGGGGGAAGAAACGAGTCATTTGGTGGTGCCAAAATTGAGTGTTGCTGAAACAAGCCACATTTTATTGAGGCATTTTTATCATTCACTTACCAGAAAATTAACAAAAATACAAAGGTAAAGAGGAACATTTTATATCACATAAATTGGTTGTCAAGTCAACTCTCATTGGTAGAGGCATTGCCATAGTGAATGCATAATTTTTATGATGACTGACAGTTAACATTCAAACTTTGTTTAGATTTAAACCAGATTGGATGACCCTGATTGGTCATTGTATTGGCCCTAAATAAAGAATGAGAGAATGACTGTTGCTTTTTTTTTAGGTTTTAACCGGTGCAATGTAACCGGTGCAATGTAAGTATATAGTCTTCATGATTGGGAAAGCACAGGTACATGAATACACAAATCTTCCTATATAGGTAATTGTGCTACAATGTAAGCCCAGCTGACAATCTTAGATTAGGTATCCATGTAATACTTGGCACATTCAGGATTATTTAACACTTATTGTCTAATTATGGAATCACATCTAATGTTGGACATTAGACCTTAAGTTTTGCAGCATGGGCTGTTTGGGTATGGTCAGTACATTTCAAGTTGTGAATAATCAAAGGGACTTGTTGTTTGATATAAACCACCAGTGTCTAAGACATATAGCCTACGGAGCAACATCATATCAGCAAAGAAAGTCATATATCTGGTAAACTGACCACAGGACCAAAATTGGACATTCTAAATTGATCCACAGAGAAACTTGACCTGAAAGAAAATTAGTCAAACTAAATTAAACAGCAGCTATCAGCTACAGAGAACGTTGGGAATCAAAGCCAAAGAGGTTACAAAGGTTCAGGAGAAGCCAGTTACAGGCCTGAGGATTGTGTTTTGCCGAAGTATCAGTCAGACTTTCTGGCACCTTGACTTCCAGCCAGTGCCTAAGAATTGTACTTTTCATCTCCCAAGCACAGCAATAGTGAAAGGTGTTGAAGCAACCCCATTTGGATGCTTTGAACCCAGCTCATGACCCCGTTGTCCATAGGCCACAGAGCATTCTAGTAGTTCTGGGGCAAGGGGGATACAAACATACATCTGGAAGGCACCCCCTCAGCGAAGACTGCAGCAAGACTCAGGCAGAAGACCTTGCTGCAACCCAAGAAGACCCAAGAGAAGATCCACCCTGACCTGTGAAACACACCTTCGTGGAAGACAGCCAGCTTTTTCTCAGGGAGGAAGGAATCACAATGGCCCAGCACAAAGACGTGGACCATTGCAGATAATATCCTTTCTCAGATGGATAGAGTGTAATTGTTGTAGGAGTTTGGGAAAAGCTGACATGGTTTTCTGAATAAGGAATACTTTGTTAATGAAGTCAAGTTCCACAGCAAACTGAATTCTGCGTCGGTTTGTTCGGCTCACTGAAAAGAGCACTTGGATAAAGTGCTTTTAATATATAAATTGGTGAAAGTGTCCAAAGCATGGACAACATATCACATTACCCATTTGTGTGGCAAACATCAGCATCCTGTTTGTACAAATACTATTTTGTATATGAAAGTCAGGTAAGTCACTTGGAACCCTGAAATATACAGCCCTACTGTGAGTCAATAGTCTCGCTGATCAGATTATTTAGACAATAAGATCTTTCGGCACATCAAGTAAATTCCGGTGTCAAGTTTTCGTCAGGTCACAGCTAATCTTTTAAGTCTTAACTTTATCATCCTTCCTTTTCCCTATAACCCTTTATTGCTGTACTGATTAAAAAATTGCTCACTCACCTTGAGTGTGCTTAATGTTGTATTCTACAGATTCACAATCCTCTGAAACAACAGAGTTCTCTTCATCTCTGTCCTAAATGGGTGAACCCTTACTATGAAATTATGCTTCTTAGTCATAGACTTCTCACAAAGGAAAACAATCCCATGGACATTCTCTGGACTGCCTCCAATGCCACAATGCTTTTCCTCCACACTATTCCAAGTGGAGTCTAAATGGTGTCTTCTATAATTTCAGAAAGATTTTCTTATTTTTAGACTCCGTTCCCTTTGAAATAGAGGCCAACATTTAATTTGCTTTCCACAATACTTGCTGAACCTATATGGTAGTGTTTTATGCTAATGCACAAGGAGTCCTGAATCCCTCTGTGCTGCAACTTCTCCATTCAATTGACCTTCAGCTTCTCTATTCTTCCTGCCAAAGTGCATATCCTCGCATATTCCAACATTAAATTCCATCTGTTATGTTTTTCACAATTCACTCACCTGTCCATATCCCTCTTGAGCTCTTTGCGTCATCCTCACCTCTTGACTGCTTGCTTATTTTTCTTTCATTTACAAACTTGGCTATAGTACATTTTGCTTCCTTCATCCAAATCATCAATATATATTGGAATTATTGTAGTCCCAACATTTAGAAAGCCACATATATGAGATCTACTGGTTTCCCTTTATCTGTCCTGCTTGCTATCTCTTCAAAGAATTCCAATAATTTGTCAGGCATGGTTTTTCCTTCATGAAGCCATGGTCTCTCTGCTTGATTATATTATATATTTTTAAATGTTGTGCTATTAGATTAGATTAGATTACATTACAGTGTGGAAACAGGCCCTTCGGCCCAACAAGTCCACACCGACCCGCCGAAGCGAAACCCACCCATACCCCTACATTTAC
>NC_057710.1:126115683-126162034 GCF_004010195.1 Chiloscyllium plagiosum
CGCTGTGAGGCAGCAGTGCTAACCACTGTGCCACCATGCCGCCCAATTATCCATTATAATTACTCCACCATTTTCTCAATAACATGTTAAGCTCACTAGCATATATTAACCTTTTTTGTTGGTTTTCCTTTATTAATAAGGGTGTTACAGCAGTAGTTTTCCATTCATCTGGGACTTTTCCTGAATCAAAGGAATCTTGAAGGTTATTGTCAATGTATCTGTTAGTTTTGTATCTACTTCCTTTAATATATTATAATGCATCTCATCAGGTACAGGGGGCTTATTGACTTTTAGCCCTATTAGTTCCACTAGTACATTTTTCCTGGTGATAGTTACTGTATTTTCTTAAATGTCTGCTATTGCTCCTCAGCTGTCTTTGCTGCTAAACTCCTTTCCTAATTCATTCTCAACTCTGCCCTCATTCCTTCTTTATCCAATTAAGTTTAGCACTGTTGTTTCTGAGGAGAAAGTGAGGTCTGCAGATGCTGGAGATCAAAGTTGAAACTTTATTGCTGGAACAGCTCAGCAGGTCAGGCAGCATCCAGGGAACAGGAGATTCGACGTTTCGGGCACATTCCTGAAGAAGGGCCTGTGCCCGAAACGTCGAATCTCCTGTTCCCTGGATGCTGCCTGACCTGCTGTGCTGTTCCAGCAATAAAGTTTCAACTGTTGTTTCTGACCCAAGTTTCTCACAACTTAACAATTAGAATAATAAATTTTACCAAGTTATGGTCACTGATTTCTAGGGGATCTTTTATTCTTAAATCATTTATTAAACTTGGCTTGATTACGCATTACCAGATGAAGAATAGCTTGATCCCTGATTGAACCTACAATATGTTGTTCTAGGAAACTGTCATGTATACATTCCACGAATTCTTTGTCATGGCTACTTCTGCTAATTTGACTCTCCCAATTCACATGAGGATTGAAGTAATTGATGATTAATGTACAACATTTCAAATATTCTCATTATTATTTTATTATTGTCTGCTATTATTTCACTTTATATATCATACAAACTTATGAATGAGCGCTCCAAAAGCTAGGGCTTCCAAATAAACCTGCTGGATTAAAACTTAGTGTTGTGTAATTTTTTAACTTTATATTTATCTATATTTTCAATAGTGCTGGAAAAGCACAGCAGGTCAGGCAGCATCCGAGGAGCAGGAAAATCGATGTTTTGAGCATAAGCTCTTCATCAGGAAAGAGGGGTGACCCAAGGGGACTGACAGATAAATGAGAGGGGAGTGGAGCTGGGAGGAAAGTAGCTGAGAATGCGATAGGTAGACGATGTTGGGGTGAAGGCGACAGGCGATAGGGTGAAGGAGAGGAGGATGGAGCAGCTGGATGGGAAAAATGGTGAACAGTTAGGACAGGTCAAGAGGGCGGTGTCAAGTTGGAAGGTTAGATCTGGGATAAGGTTGGGGGAGGGGGAATGAGGAAACTGCTGAAACCTACATTGATCCATTGTGGTTGAAGGGTCCCAAGGAGGAAGATGAGGCATCAGGTAGTAAGGGCTTGACGATGGAGGGGGGCTCCTGATGACCTTAAGAAATCATGCCAAACTAATCAATATGACCTGTACCCATGGTTATTTTACATAAAACTGCCTCTTATTATATAAAACAAGTGCCCACTGCTATGCGGCATTCCTGCTCATTGCAGTTGAATGCCAGCAGCAGATTGAACCCTTAAGTGGCACCTAAGAGCCTGAATTGACTGCCGAGTGGGAAGTTTACTGCTCAGAGCTTGATTAGAGAGAATCAGGAAGACAGCAGAATTTCCTTCCCCTGCATTTTCCTCAGAAATCAAACATCAGCCCCATATTTGAACTCCACGCAAGATATTTGTTTGGCATGAGATAGGATGAAATGAGTTAGCTTGAGAAAGGTGTTTGCAAAGATTGTATAGACACCTGACACCACCCATCTTGGTCCTATCATGTCTACATTCTGACAAGGCATTGCATTGACGAGCTGTGGGACTCCACAGCAAAGCTGCATTAGGTTAGACAATTTGGAATTGACGTCATTCAGCACTTCTTCACACCAAGGAGAGTAGAAAACCGAACTCTCATCCCCTAAATGATGTTGAATGGAGAGCTATTGAAAACTGCGACACTGAGATAGTCAAATTTTAGATAAGCAAATGTATGAAGGATTAGGAAACAAAAATGAGTAGATAGAATTAAGATACAGCTCAACAGGATCTAACTGAATGGTCTACTCATGTTCCTGTTTTGGGACAGAAAATGGATTTTGTGTGATCTTTAAATGAAATCTTAATTTGGCCTTGAAAACATATCAGCATAATAATTACAATGCATTAATGGAAGAATAATGATACTTTAAAACTGCCACTGGAAGTAGTTCCCGCTACAGAATCTGAACCCAGGAAGGATACAGATGCCTTTTTTCTAGAAACTAGGTAAAATGGATAGGAACTGCTGCAAGCAACACCACAGTTGCAGTGTGATGTGAATGAATTAATTTTAAACAAATTACTGTGTGTAAAATTTTGGGAGTACTCAAATGTACTGTAATTTACATAATTAAATTCAAAAATATTAGTTTCAGACTGAGTGAAATCACAATATTATCATACACTCTACATAAACAAAAACTATTAAAATAATGATTGCAAGTCAATGTAATAGTGAGCTGTGACATGCAGATCTGCACTCATAATACAAATGCAGCAGGATGGATCAGGCTCGCTTAGCACATCCTCATTAGGGCATTGGTTAGCTTCATTTTGCTGCTGTCAAAGACAATCTTTGTTATTTTATTCCAATCAAGCCCCAAGGAAGATTTCATAAAGTACAGTCTCTACTGGATTCAGGAATAATCCATGTTCCTGTACAACTTCCAAAAAAAAATCTCTTTGAACAACATAATGGGAAATAGGAAGCTAAAGAAATAATTACTATGTTTCATGAGAGTGAATTTTCATAACCAGTTTGTACATTCCTGGTGTAAGTAATAAAAAGTGTTTTACTTATATCCCCATTAGTCATGATCATTATTGTAACTGTGTTATTGCAACTTCCCTACAGTCTGACACTGCTCACTCACTGCCTGCAACATTTCCGGCTATGATTTTTGCTGTTTGATGCCTTGATTAATTGGGGAACTTTGCCTTTGTTTAAAGTTGGTAGATGGCTGGACAAATAGCACTGTATTATGAAAGCTGAATTGTTATTCAGATTGCCAAATGGCAATTATAATATTTATTTTTCATTGATAAACATCAAGTTTAAAATCTGAATTTCATTCATGGCTTCCAAGGTGCCTGTCACAAATCTTCCAACATTTAAATGTCATGGATTACTTGCTCGTCAGAAGTTAAAAACTGAGGAAATAGATATTGGCATTAGAACAAAGCTGTGCACTCTGTCGGTACATATTTCTGAAGATGGCTTCATGTAACCTTATGTCTCCAACTGTGTTATTGATAGTTAAAAACACAAATATTTTTTGGTCTAGCACTTTCCCACAGGAAATCAACAAGTGAAGAGCCTCATCTCTCAATTGGATGATTGTTTGCTTTCTAAGAGCCTGTATTCAACCTGATGTTTTTGCAATGAATAATCCAATGATCAATGCATGAAAAACAGCAATTTCAATACAACCGCAGTGTTCTGGGGTTTTTTGCAGCAGAACCATAAAGATGAATCCTTAATTCCTATAGATTTTCAGGGCAATCACTGCGGATTGGCAACCCTAACTTAACCATTTAGTGTGAAGATAGGTAAGTACATGATCAAAAATTGATTATGAATGTACATTAATGGGGTGACCTAAAGTGCAGTCATGTGAGGATAAACACTGACAATAGTTGTGTTAAATATCCTTCTTCTGCACTGTTACTTCATTTGACTGTTTTGTTCTTAGTTTTAGAGAAACAGGCATGCAAGATACTGAAGTTTGAGTTTTTCTAATGCCAGAGAGGGACACCAACTCATCCAAGATGATGGCAAAGACCTAGTTCCAGGAAGTCCCACCCCAAAATGCATTCACATTACACAAGTACAGGCATTTTCGACAGGTGGAGTGGTGGGGATGGTGTGATATTTAAGATCTATTGCAGTAACTCACCCAGTCTCCTTCCACAGCACCTTCCAAATCCTCAACTCTATCACATGAAAGGTCAAGGGCAGTAAATGAATGAGAATGCAGCTATTGTGGTAGATTATGTGAAATATTTGGCTCACAAGAACCATAAATAGAACACAAAGCAGATGGATAATAAACTTGAACTCGGAACACTTCATCATCTGCCCTCTCAACTTCACAGTCAGGCTCCACTGCCCCTAAAACTCCTGCCTTCAAGTAACCTGGCCCGCTCTCTTAAAGGGGCAATACATACCCAACTACATGCATCACAGAACTTCAGAAAATATTCTCAGGAGCCTACAGGTGTGGGTCAACATTAATTTATTGAGCAAATGTTGGAGAAGTCCACTCCAGTAAAGGCTCCGGGATAGTACTCTCACTCAATACAGAGTCATCAGATACTTGTGCATTGTAAATCACGTAGATGATACATTATTCAAATTCCAAAATAGTCTGTTTTAGACAAGATTGTTTTTCACACAATCCAAATGTGGCAAGGCACTTGCTACCCCTGGCCTCACTAGTCCCAATCTTCCCAAGTGCTACCCTATCTCCTCTCCGAAGGCTGTGCTTCCTTCCCATCTTTGACTAAACTCCATTGCTTTGTCTTTCTCCATATTGTATGGGGTCATCCTCACATTCCATTTCCAAATAAATTTCTAAAACTCTGCCTGCTGAATCAATATCTGAGCATGTTTATGCCATTTAACTAACTTTTCTTTTAACCTGTCTAGGAGGAGAAAGTGAGGTCTGCAGATGCTGGAGATCAGAGCTGAAAATGTGTTGCTGGAAAAGCGCAGCAGGAGGGCTCCTGAAGAAGGGCTTATGCCCGAAACGTCGATTCTCCTGTTCCTGGATGCTGCCTGACCTGCTGCGCTTTTCCAGCAACACATTTTCAGTTTTAACCTGTCTACTTTGTCGACTCAAATAAATGAAAATAAATGCTTAATAATTTACATGATTACTACTTATGAAATTAACTCAAACTCTCTACCTCATGCTAATCCCAATTGGAACTTCATGTGGGTTTACAGGTTAACTCATGACATACTCTAACTTCCCCCTAACAGCAACCACTTGCAAGTTGCCCTTTTAAATCACACACCATCCAGAAATGGGTCTGTATTTGCAGTCATCTTTTGTATTTCCTTGCTTATTTTCTTCTTCATTTCTCTTCCTTGGTCCTGGGATGTAAGAGATAGACAAAGCACACGTTCAGATTTGTTTTCATTGCTAGATTTTCCTACAACAGTTCTCCAGCCTGATCCTAAAGGGTATAGCTTGAAATGCCTCTCTGCATCAAACATGGCGGATCACAGGGCTCTCTCACTCTTAATGTCTGCTGTAAGCATATTGGAAGGATTTATGGATTGTTAATCAATGTGTTTGACCACTATATGAAGATATCCTTTGTGGCCATCAAATCTCAGAGCAGGAGCTGAACCCAGAGACTCTGGTTCAAAGTCAATAAACCGCCCCATAAGGCCACCTACCTCACTGTTGGTAAATCTAAAATCTGAAATTCCCTCTATAACAGCACTGTAAGAGTACTTACACCACATAAACTACAGCAATTCAAGAAGGCTGATCACCAGCACTTTCTCAAGGACAATTAGAGATGGGCAATAAATGCTGATCGTGCCACCCCAACCCTCACTCTCATGAATGAATCAACAAAATTCCATTCATTCATGTGGACACAGGTATTCATCAGAAATGTTTTGAGTGAGAGAAGTTTAGGATGTGAACAGCTTCAGCGGGTTAAGCTTATCATTTTTGGAGCAGACAATGAGCTCAACTAATTAAACTCTTTGTGAATATGTCGAGAGTTGGCAAAATTTGATGCAAGCAAATTGTTCATCATGCTGAAGGGTCAGAATATCAGGAGACACAAGTTAACAGTTAGGAAGTTCTGCAGCAAAATGGAATGCCAGCTAGGACAATTTTCTCATCCAAAAGGTAATAAAGCTGTGAGGCAAGTTAATAATGAAGACCACTGAAGCAAACAAGATAAATGGTCTCAGGAGATACTTGGGGAAACAAGGAATGTTGAAAGGAGGCAGGTAGACAGGGTAGATTTCTGAAAAAGAGACAGATCTGCAGGGCCTAACAACATGTTTTAAGAAACAAGTTATTTCACCTTCCCTTCAGCTAGCTGAAGAAAATTCTGGAATAAATTTTCTCCAATCATGATCCTGGTCATTACATAGCTCTGCAGTGTCAGGGATTCACATTTGCTTTAGCCTGACATATATCCCATTGGGTGCATCTTGGCAATTGTCTGCTTATCCCTGTTGGAAATTCCAGTCTCTACCCACGGGTGGTAGTGGTGGTCCTGCTGAACTCACTACTGTTAACTCTTCAGGTATCTGAACAACAGACTACATCTTGACAAAAGGTCAGTGGAAACATCTGGGGATATTTTTCACCTTTTTGGAATAGATTATGAAATGATCAAACCAAATTCTACATGATAATGTAGAATTTCAGTGTAGAGATATCATGTGCCCATCTTTACCTATAACGTATGGTCAATCAACCACATAGCTGTTTGATCAGTTAAATTGTCTGCTTTAAAATTGATTAATACCAATGGCATTTGAATTATTTTAAAGCACTATCTCCATCAAAAGAATGCGGATAAGCTGCACTGGTTGACAAAGTCAACAAAAAAGTTCATTTAAACAGGATTGATACCTTTCCAAATGAAATTCATGCAGCAAATAGCATTTCCCTTATGTTCATTCCTTTACAGCTGTTAGCTTTAAACAGATTTATGCACAGTCTATTGGCCACTACTCTAGAAGCTCCATTTTCAAGATCTTCCTGTCACTGTTTGCTTATCTGATGAAAAATGATTTTGTCAGAATGTTCCATGGATCTGTCCTAAGTGTGTGAATGCAAAGAGGCACAGCTCTGTGTAAGAGGAGACAGAGGAACCTACAGATGGAGGAACATAACACTACACTAACTGACATTATTACTTTGAAGAGTTGCAATTGCAGATCTGGTGAAATATTAAAAGTAGGAGATAAAATGGAAATCTTGTTAAAGTGTTGCTTGGCTGGGTTTACTATGATATCAGATGAATAGAAAAATCTGATTTATTCAAAGGTTTGAGTCAATCTGCCGATTTTTCCATTCCACATAGAATGTGTTTGTCTGTATTTTTAGAACGATGTGGCACTTTCCCAACCATTCCAGGTTCCAAAAATTGCAATAATACATGTTTATATCTTTGCTGAAATCTTAGTTTTGAAATCAATGGGAAATTAAATATTTCATATCTATTTGAGCTTAGTTAATCTCAACTGGTAAATTTGAATAAGCCATTGAAATACAAATAATAAATACAGACCATGCACATATAATAGGGATTAAACCATATGAGTGTAACAAAACACAGTATGTTCAGCCCCACACCTAATGATAGGCTAAATATAAACAGTGAACATTATGGTTCTAAAATGATAGCATGAAATAATGTAACAGTCTGCCATCTGTCATTGGCACACTCATTTTTGGACATTGTCATCCCAGTTTCAAATTGAGCTTCTGCTATTAGTACAGAAATGTTAAGCTCTTCCTGAACCAATAGCTCATTTTTCATGGTCCTGACCCAGCAAGCCTCAGCACTTGTGCCCATACAAACCTTCTTGCTATTTTAAAGGCCTTCATTTCCATCGGTTTTCCAGCCAATAATCCATTTTTCTTGTATCCCCATCAGAATACACCAGAGTATTGCTGCTAAGCACCTGAACGTCTTCCAAAGCTGGAAAATAAATCTCTTCCAAAAGGATTTCAGTGTCTCAGATATAAGGACCACCTTATTTATTCTTGCAGAGACTGACAACAAGTGTAAGAATCAGGCTAGCATCAGACAAAAGTGGCACTAAAGGGGTGTGGTGGGTCATTAACAATGTGAACTTGGGACAATAACATGAGAAAACGTGAACTGAAACCATGCATGAAACCACACAGATTATGGAAAATATGGGAAGATTAAGCATGAGGTTTCTGAGCGGAACTGCACAACCCTCAAGGAATATCCTGCAAAGTTAACATGAGGAAATGGGCAAGGAAGTCAACTCCTGGAGTATGGCCTGAGGACCTGATGGTAGTGCCATAAGGAAATAAACAGCCTCACTAAGGGTAGTCAAGGTCCATATTCAAATGGAATTCTCTGCTAACTTTCACACTACAAATGCAATCAAGATTCCAGTACTCCACCTCACCTTAACACAGATTGAATCACAAAAATGACACCAGATTAAATCCTTGCAGTCCCCTCTTACACATTTAGCATTGGAAAGCAATCAATCGAATACAGTGCAACACAATCACTGACACTCTTTCTTCTCTCCTGTAGGACAAGGCACAATGATGGGGACCAGAGGAGACCAACCAGAGGCAGGCCACACCTACATCTCTCCTGGCCAATGGAGGACATGGGTCTCCACATCATGAGGTCAGCTGTGGCAGAACCCAGAACAGTGATGGTAATGGTATGGTCCTGCGTAAAGCTCCCTTATCCTGATAATAGCACAAAGTGCAAGCCAGTGATGGTGGGAACATGGAGACATCACTTTCTGCCCCATCCCGTTTCCTTTATCCAACCCTCCCTATCCAACTTTCTGCTTTTGAACAGTGGAACAACTGGTGCCTGCATCTGTCAAAACGCTGGAACTCTCTTCCTAACAGCCCTGGGAGTTTCACTACATTGCATGGACTGCAGAAGTTCAAGAAGGAATCCTGCCAGCATCTTCTCCAGAGCAAGTAGGAATGGAAAATAAGTGCTAGCCTAGGTGGCTGTGCCCACATCACATAAACAAATAAAACAGTACAGAGAGCATTTGATCAGATATTATGGTCATCCCTCCATCATAGTACCTCAGTGTCATTAACATGAAACATCAATGTCAAATCAAGGGTTTTACCAACCAGCTTATTTCTCATGATAATAATCATGATTTAGAAAGCTGTAATGGCACCCTTATCATTTGACAATCCAAAACAGCAGCAGCATTGCGAAGTCAGAAACATACACAGTCATGGTCGTTGATTCATGCCTTGTGGCATTCCCTGAAATCATGGCTCATCTTGCTCACCAGGAGTTCACAGTTAGAGAAACAGAATAGATATAAGATATTTCAAGAGTGTTATTAGAGCAGGCCATTAGCAGTTTGAGGTCTTACTTTAAATGCCTTAAGAAATATGGTAGGCCCTGTATTTCCATTGCCCCAATCTGGCTTACAATATTATATAATATTATTAACATAACAGATGGTAAGGATGTTTTTTGATTTCCAATCTCTCAACTGATCAGAGACAGATGTATTTACTAATAGTGTTTTAACCCTGAGTTCTGCAACTGTCAAAAAGACATAAATCAAAGATTTTCTCTTAAGTTTGTTTTAGAAAGAGAAATATTCATTATTTAATATCTGAATATATTCACAATCAAATCCATATATCTTACAAACACATACTCACATGCACACTCACTCATAGTACCACAAACACATACTCACGTGAGCAGAAACCAAGATACAAACACTCACATTTTTACTTACACAGTCATACTCAGACATGCAGACACTCTCGAAATGACACACACTCTCATGCACATACAAAGAGATTATGATTACAAAAGATAACATGCATTTAGAATTTAATAGTTCATAAGTTCTCTGTCACACTTGGTTTTCCCTGAGGTGAAGTCCTGAAACATTGCAGGCCCATGGCTCCATTTTTTTATGTTCAGCAGTGGTTACACAGAGTCGTAGGTTTAGGAGGATGAACTTGCTATGGTTCGTTGCTGCCAGTTGCATGTTTTTTTTATTCCACTCAAACCAAGTTGCAATCAAAGCCCTGAGCCAAAACTCTGCCTCAGTTCCTCAAAGGTCAAAGTCGAAAAGTGTGGTGCTGGAAAAGCACAGCAGGTCAGGCAGCATTCAAGGAGCAGGAGAATCGACGTTTCGGGCTTCAGTCCTTATGAAGAGCTTATGCCCAAAATGTTGACTCTCCTGCTCTTCAGATGCTACCTGATCTGATGTACTGTTCCAGTGTCACACTTTTCAACTCTGATCTCCAGTATCTGCAGTGGTCACTTTCTCTCTCTTTCTCCTCAAAGGTCAAGGCTAACATAATGGACAGAGTCTCATGGGGGTCTAAACAACGTCGACTCTGGCAAGATTTGTGACCGTGAAGTCTGGCAAGATCTAGCTTGATGTCAGGAGCAACTCATTGCATCTTTTTACCAAGTTCCAGACTTCGAGATGAGTTTCTTGTGAGGGTGCGGTGTGTTGACTATTAATTGTCTATTAAGCTGTATATTTTAGCTTGTTAACATCTCACCTCAGTAATATACAGCTTCCTATCTTATCAGACGCTGCAAAGCATACACTGAGAATTCCTGAGATGGAGGTCAGAACAGGTAACTGGTGACTTTAACTCACAGCTGGCTGTGAAGAGCCTCCATATTCATTATCAAACAGCAGCAACTCAAGACAGGATCCATGGGCATTAGCTGGATGGGCTCTCCATCTATTTGCATCTGATAGTGGCCCTCAGGATCCTCCTGGAATATTCTTAATCCACTTACAGGATGCTTCTTAAGCACAGATCTGCATCACAAGATGTACCAACAACTGGCATTGAGAGGCTGCTGCAGGGACACTTTGCCCAGAGAGAGAGGTGCCCAAGTCACTAGTTGGACCAGGCTGCATCTCAGAGCTGTCAGCATGTTCTCTTAGAGCTCACTTACTCAGCGCCTGCCTGTGTAGGAAAAGCAAACTTTAATTCTGCTTCCTTGACCTTTTCTTTTATTTTCATCTTTTGGATTATTTTTGTTTCTGCATAATCCAGACTTCCCATATTTCATAGGGTGGTTTATCTACTACCACGCTTCTGCGTAACAAACATTTATTTTCCAGGCACTGGATCTGGAGTTAAAGGACTGTAGGATCAGATCTCTGCTCTGCTTGCATCCAGTATTCCACCTAGTTATGAGGGATGCTCTTTAGGAAGTGTGTTAATGTGACATGCTGCTATATTATGGAATGGAATCTTGCATACCAGCTGTGAGACATAACAAGTGTCAAAGGAGGCAGTGGCCAGCAAACCAGACGACATATTAGACAGCGGATTGTTCTTTTATATTGTGGACACAGAGCAGGAAACCAGCGCACAAGTCAGTCATCTATTCGACCATCATCCCAGTACCGAAAGAAACACTTGCAATGTGCCTCAATGACTACCACCCAGTGGCTCTGACCTCCATAATTTTGAAGTTCTTCAAAAGATTAGTCATGGCTCACATCAACTCTAGCCTCTCAGCCTGTCTTGATCCCTTGCAAATTGCTTACCAGCAAAACAGGAACACAGTGGACCCATTTCCCTGGCCTTACACTTATCCCTGGAGCATCTGGATAAGAAGGATATCAACATCAGGAATCTAATCATTGACTACAGCTCCACCTTCCGCACTCTAATCCCAAACAAACTAATCCCAAACAAACTAATCTCTAAACTCTGAAACCGAGGCCTCAGCTCCGCCCTCTGCAACTGGATCCTCAGCTTCCTGATCCACAGACATCAATCAGTGAAGAAACACAACTGCACCTCCTCCACATTAATCCTCAACACCAGCGCCCCACAAGGATGTGTACTTAGCTCTATACTGTACTCCCTGTATGCTCACAACTGTGTGACCAAATTTTGTATGAACACCATCTACACGTTCACTGACAGCACCACTGTTGCAGGCTGAATATCAAACAATGATGAGTCAGAATACAGGAAGGAGATAGAATGCTTGGTGTTGTGGTGCAAAGATAACAATCTCTCTCTCAATGTCAGCAAAACTAAAGAACCGATCATTGAATTTCAGGAAGAAAGGAGGAGGACACGTTCCTATTGACATAATAGAGCTGAGATAGAGACGGTCAAGAGCGGCAAGTTCCTAGGAATGATGATAACCAGTAATCTGTCCCGGTCCTCCCATGTAGATGCGATTGTCAAGAAGTCACAACAATGCTTCAGCTAGCTTAGAAAATTCTTCCTCAGCAGGCTTAGAAAATTCAGCATATCCATAAGGACCCTCACCAGCGTTTACAGATGCATCATAGAAAGCATTTTATCTGGGTGCATCTTGGTACAGCAACTGCTCTTCCCAGAACCGTAAGGAACTACACAATGTTGTGAGCATAACACAGACCATCACAGAAGCCAACCTCTCATCGATGCATTGTATCTACACTTCTCTTTGCCCCTCCCACCCCGGTAATATTACCTTCCACCCTCTTCAATTAGGCCGAAGATACAGAAGCCTAAACACATGTACCAAAAGACTCAAGAACAGTTTCTTCCCTGCTGTTATTAGACTGCTGAATGGATCTCTCTAATTTTGAATCTAATAATGATCTTGTTTTTATGTGCCTCCTGTGAAGCCATAACAATGTGTGCCTTGCTCTGCCTATAGTCTCTGATCCGTATGTCCTTGGATATTATCACTTGCTTGTACTACTCACAAAATAAATCTTTTCACTATACTCCAATACATATGACAACAATAAATCAAATCAAATTAGATTCAGAAACTCTGGATATTCCTGGGCTTCTTAATTCAGAGGGCACTGCGTAATTGGATGAAAAGGTTCCTCCCACAGTATATGACCAGATCTCTACTGAGATGCAAAAAAAACCCTTTGTTCAATCAGTAATGAAAGCAGGTGAAGTTCGAAAACTTTCTGCAGCTAGTAAAGTAACAACAGAATCTGAGAGTTAGGAAGTTAGAAAGAAATCTTCAATCCTGCAGTGAAGAAGTCTCAGATTTTCAAGACAGCTTTACAACAATGAGAATAGAAATGAAAGTTGAATTTGATTCAGTCTGAGATAACTCCAAAATTCAGAAACACCCAGCCAAGAGATAGTTCAACAACTTCAAACAGCTAGTAAAAAAAACAGGGAAAAGGAGACACATAATTCTAAACTCTAAGTTTTGGACATTGAGATCATGAATTTGTATAAAAATTATATCAATGAGTGTCTCCAACAGGATAGGGAGGCATTGAAGTAAAGAAGGAAAAGATAAGGCAACAGAGCTCCTAAAACCGCCTAGCACCTATAGATAAGCTTAAATTTGAGCAACAAATGGAACTGTACTGTGTTAGAGTAGGTGAGTGTCAAAGAATTCTGCTTACCTAAAAGAGGCTGATGAATAGCAATTAGAAAAAAAGTACTGTGGATGTTGAGAATCCAAAGTAAGAAAGAAACCAAAAGTTCTCAAGAAACCTAACAGGTCTAGCTACATCTTTGGAGAGAAAAGCAGAGTTAGTGTTTACATGTTGTGCAAAGCTGTCAGTCAGTTTGTGTTTGGTCTCACCAAAGTAGATGAGACCACGTTGTGAGCAGCAAACACAATAGACTAGATTGAAGGACAGCACCATAATTCAGTGGTTAGCATTGCTGCCGCACAGCGCCAGGGTCCTAGTTCAATTCCACCGGGCAAGAGTCTACGTGGAGTTTGTGTGTTCTCCTCATGTGTGCGTAGGTTTCAGCCAGGTGCTCCAGTTTCGACAATCCAAAGATTTGCAAGTTAAGTGGATTGGCCATGCTCAGTTACCCACAGCATCCAGGCATGTGCAGGCTAAGTACATTAGCTATGGGAAATGTAGAGTTATAGGGAAAAGAGTTGGGGATGGGGATGGGTGGGATGTTCTTCAAAGGATCGGTGTGGACATGTTGGGCTATTTCCACACGGTAGGAATTCTATGAAAGAAGTCCAGGTAAATTGCTGATACAGTTGGAAAGAGAGATCAGCAAGCCAGCAACTATCATTTGACTAGCAATATCAATCCTTAGCATTTGTAAAGGAACATGCAAGGACTGCACAAAACACTATATAGGACAAACAGGAAGACAGCTAACGATCCGCATCCACGAACATCAACTAGCCACGAAACGACACGACCAGCTATCCCTAGTAGCCACACACGCAGACAACAAGCAACATGAATTTGACTGGGACAACACTACCAATACGAAACAAAGAACAGCCAGGGAATTCCTAGAACCATGGCACTCATCCACAAACCCCATCAACAAACACATCGACCTTGACCCAATATACCGGCCACTACAGCGGACAGCTGAAACTGACAACTGGAAGCGACAGGGATAGGCCACTATAAATGCCGGAGGAAACACCACAGAAGCGTTTCACAGGAGGATCCCAAGCACTGAGGATGTCACCTAGTCAGGGGATGAAACGTTTGCAACAAAAACTTCCAGCTCGGCGAACAGAACCACAGCAACGAGCACCCGAGCTACAAATCTTCTCACAAACCTTGAAAGGAACAGAGTCTAAGTGAAAGTGAACAGACACAGCAATTCCTAGGTAAGGCAATAAAGCAAGCCAAAGGGCTCTAAGTCTTACAGTCTGACATTCAAAGGACCAGTAAAGTTATAGATCATGAATGACATTACTGCTTATACAAACAAGCAAAGTTGTTAACAGTTCACAGGAAACTCCTTAGTGTAAAACATAGGAATTCACAACTGAAAATGAAAGCTGAAAGAAGAATTTCTCAAGTCCTGTGCAGAAGCAGCCAGAGATCCTACACAACATTAAAGAAATATTCTGATGGGAGTAAAGGTCTGTATTTTAATAAAACATGCAGAGTTCAAAGACCACTGTGAAATATTATCTGAAGAAAATATTGTGTCCCAAGCCACAAGTTATGATCTTACATTTGGGAAAGGAACTGTCCCATAAGAGAATAGAGAGCTTCATTTAATTTGCTGCAGACTATCCTGGAAAAGCAAGCCTTCATTCAAAAAGTAATGAATTGCAAATGATTGTGATCTTTTAAATAAAGAACTGGAAAATAAAAATATGGAGTAAGATGTAAAACTTTAGCCCTTAGTATCTAATCAATCCAAACTCTTGGATGAGATAATGACGATTAGAATGTAATAGACCAAAGGATAGGCCAGTACGTGTAGTTATCGCCCAACCTTTTGTCAAGCCCACAGATCAGAATGTTGCAGAAAAGCTTTCTGCAGATCCTTTCAACTAAAGAAGAGATCCTACTTTTGAAGTATTCTCTTGCTCATGATGGTGACATTTCTTTTCCTAGTGACCAAGGAACCTTGATATACGTAGAAGAGTGGCCTTCAGTTGAAGTATATGTGGAAGTCCTCTAATTACTTAAGGAATGATAAATTCCTAGCATGGATACTGAGCTGTTCATGTCGATTCTCGGCTGGCCTCTACCTCATTAGAGTGGGGGAGTAGCATCACTACCTTAGATTTGTTGTCATTCTCAGAATAAAACTCCAATCAGCAGGGGATTTTCCCCTCCAAGGGAGCATCACATGCGTACATATATCTTCAAACAGAGTTGAGAGAATGATTAATGTTGAAATCCTGGCAAAAAACAAACTTTAAATGGTGATTTCAGAGAAACATGTTTACATGGTTAAATGTTAACAGTCAAATAGGACACCGTAAATTTAAGATTAAAGTGAGGAGGAATTTCTTCATTCAGAGGGTTATGAGTCTTTAGAACTCCTTGCCACAGAGAGCTTTAGGGGCAGAGTCATTATGTATATTTAAGACTAAGTTAGTTCAGTTGGGGAATCAATGGTTATGGGGAAAATGGAGGAAAGTGGATATGAGGAATGTTGAGTCAGCGATGTTCCTATACAATTGGCGGAGCCACTTCGAGGGACTGAATGGCCTACTTGTGTTCCTATTTCTTACGGTCTTATATTAAATAACATGGAATGCGATAGAAAACAAAACGGCCATGGAAGGGTTACTGGAGAATCAATGGTTATCAATGATAAAGTGTTCTCAGAACTCTTGCTCAAGGATCCAAATCAAGAATTCTTGTTCCAGGTCAGCCTGTAGTTTTCTTCCTCACATTTTAACAGCAGATTTAAATCCATAAAAAAAAACATTGTCACAGTAGTTTTGAATAGTATGTCAAATGTTTTGTTAGATGCTTTCAAAATTTCAATTTGAATGACACTGCTCTTCTTTTAAAAGCTTTTACTATTACATGTGTTGTTTTTAGATTATAATGCAGATTAGTTACTGGTCTTGGTCCCTGTGCATTAACATGAATTTGTCACATGCAAATTCATTTCCATTTTGCTTAATACATTTCTCCTTATTTATAGCAGGACAGATGTTTCAAATCATATCCTCTATTTAGCCTGATTTGTGCCCTGCTAGAGGCATCAGTGCTGAGAATACAATGTAGAAACAGCTGTGGCTCTGAACTCAAAATTCACCAGGCTTTCTCTGGCAAGTGGCTTATGATTCAATTGCTTTTCAGTTAAATCAAAAGGATGCAAAATGTTGTATTTTTCAGCCCTGATAAAAACATGTTTTAAGCTCATATATACACCAGACTTCTGAAACATCAGATTCCAAAATATGCAATGTTCTTGTTGTATTTGGAAACAATATGTGTACATCTGTAAATGCAGCATGATGTATATAATATACACACCTTTCCTTACCTAAACCCACAGTCTAATTTCTGAACAGCTGGACTCCATCACTTTTCATTGCAGGCTTGGGAAAGACAAGGATGACAGAGTGATGCAGAGAGCCTGTCCCAGTTAATGACTTCACCATTCCCCATCATTATCCCCATCATTAGGAAATTAGGAGGACAGAAGGTATTTACTGTAAACCTGCCACCTCCCAAGGAGAGATAAATAGAAACTGATAAATGGTATCTCACAACACTGTCCATCTATTAACCTTCTGCTTCCCAGTTCGAGCATATGCAAGGCTTTCTGTCATTAATATTCACTAATTAGGTTTGATTTGTACTAAAACACATCTAAAGTATTTATATGTGGTCAAGTAGGTTAAATGCAAAATAATAATTTAAGTCTATTTTGTGAGGTTTTCCTCGTGAGGACTCCAGGTCAAAAGATGACCTTGAACAAAAGTGATAGCAGAAATATTTTAAGAGGAGAGAGAAAAAGATCATGATATGAAATGAAGAATATTGTCAGTCAACTGAAGAATTAATTGATTTGCCCCACATGAAATAGCTGATCTTTAAGGGGTGCCACCCCTTAAAGGTATTCCTGGTAAGAATATTGAAAATGTAACAGCTGTGCCATATTGTGGAGCATTCCGATCGACCCTGGGCACCTTCAACATGGTGCAGGTTTCCGTTTGAGTTACCAGGGTCAGAGATTCTTTTTCATAATTCTTGGGTGCAAATGGACTCTGTTGGTGCTCGAGAGATCTCAGACTATTTTCCCCATTAAGGAAGTAGCCTTTCTTTGCCCTAATGGGTAGAAACATAATGCTAAAGAGGATATACAATGCTGTAAGCATCAGCTGAGTGGAAATTTGTTTCTGGGGGCGGCATGGTGGCTCAGTGGTTAGCACTGCGTCATCTCCTCTGCCCTGAACCTCCTTCCACCTATCGCATTCCCAACGCCCCTCCCCCAAGTCCCTCCTCCTTACCTTTTATCTTAGCCTGTTTGGCACTAACTGCAAGAATGTTAGTGAATCGGTTGGCTTTTTTTGAAACAAGTCAACAGCTTCATGGCACTTTTTTGATGTCCAAAAACCAAACATTTTTCTTTGTGCTTGATAAGACTCCCTGAACCTCCTTCCACCTATCGCATTCCCAACGCCCCTCCCCCAAGTCCCTCCTCCTTACCTTTTATCTTAGCCTGTTTGGCACATCCTCCTCATTCCTGAAGAAGGACTGATGTCCAAAAACCAAACATTTTTCTTTGTGCTTGATAAGACTCCAACCCTTGGCCCTTGATTTCTATTGGCAACAACATTTCTACAGCTTTTGATATGGCTATTAGTGAAATGCTACTTTGATTTTAAGGGAAGTTATTCTCAGCCACATCTCAGAGTTTAACTTTTATGTCCATGTTTGTTAGAAGCTGTAACGAGGTTTAGAGTCATATGGCCCTGGTAGAAATTCAGCATGGATGAGTGAGTTGCAGGTGCTACTTAATTGCACTATTGCCAACACCTTTTATCACTCCCTGAGGACTGCAGGTAGGCCAATGAGAGTATAAGTGATTGAGTTCTTGTGGACAGTACGGTGCGTTCTCATATAGCGCGACAGTTGGGTTCCTCTGCAACCTCGCACTATAGAAAATCATGCTGTGAAAAACCACTATAGAAAATCATGCTATGAAAAAGCACTGTAGAAAATCACATTATAGAAGATCACAATAGAAAATTACTAAATCCATTCATAGAAAGTTTGCGTTATCCAAACAGAGTCCACGATTCGTCAAAAGCATTACAGCCAATTCACATTGACAAAAAGCGGGTTATACCAGAATGGCCTGTACAGTTTTCCATAAGCAAAATGTCAATGTTTTACACCAAATGGAACAGCTCGGATAGAAGTACACCTAGTCCTGAAGCACTTCAGCCAGAATGTTATTGAAGCCAAACATGAAAAATAGAAATTACTCGGCAGGTCTGGCAGTAGATATACAGAGACAGTAGAGTTAATGTTTCAGATCCAGTGATCCTTCTTCAGAATGTTATTGAGGCCTATGGTCTTTGTGCCTTTGTTTTGATTTATTATTGGGGTGCAGCTGATTGGATTTTTTTAACTGGTTAATTTTTCAGCAGACTGGCATTTGTGACTTGGTCAGGCAGTTCAGAAGGTGGTAATAGGAAACTAAAGTTACATATACTGATCAGCTCAAAAAAGAAGTAGGCAAGAATGTTAGTGAATCAGTTGGCTTTTTTTGAAACAAGTCAACAGCTTCATGGCACTTTTATGATTGCAGATTTTTCTATTCCAGATTCAAATTTAAATTTATTGCAATTGATTTGGTATGATTTGAAATAATATTCTCTGATTTACTAGTTCAGGCCCCTGTGCAGTAACATAAATATAACGCTACTGCTCACAATGCTGTCATGTAAGTAAAAGTTAAAGGTAAAGTTGCCATAGACTTACCACAGCTTAGGGTTGCTCTCTCAATGGGAGGGTCACCAGGCCTCAAGCAAAGAGAGAGGTTAGAAAGGGCAGTCTTTCATGATACATGAATTGATTTGGAGGCAGAAATTTAAATGGCTATTGTGACCATTCTCACCATAAATATATATTTCATAACACTTCCATTTTAGTCAATTCTTTTCTGTTTCTGCATGTACATCTCATGGCTCTATCAGTATCCCAGATTGTGGTCCATTCAACAATGCCTAGAGTAACATTGGCCTTGGGTGGCTGGAAGTGAGTTCCAGTGACACTGGACACATGATGAATATCACTGACTTGGGAGCTTATTTCTAAGACAAGATGCACACATTATATATAAGAAACTAAGTAGTTGTGTAATAAAGAAAGATTTGCATTTGAATAATGCTTTTCAAGAATTTGGATTAAATAATGCACTTGATTAAATAATGTCCTTCTAAAGTGTTGTTTTTTCCTGTGACATAGAAAATGTAGCAGCTGATTTCTGCACAGTAAGGTTCCAAAGCCAGCAAAGTGTTAATGACTGAATAATCTATTATAATGATCATATAGTCAAGACATAAACATTGGCCATCCAATGGCTGCCAATCTGCAAAGCAATGTGAATTCAATGGCTTTGTGAATTTCTCAAAAGACATTAAGTTGAAGCTTTTAAGTAATTCTATATTTTAAGGAAATAAGAAGTTCCTAAAATGCTGATGAAAAAGAAATGAATGGGATGCAAAAAGAACACTTACTTATATTTTCTTAGACAATGTCGGAGAAAAAAAACACCAACTATGGCTCAAGTAAGAATCAGAATGTGTGCTTATGACCCTTAATGATGATAATCTAGATATTAATTTACAGCCTACTGGTGACTGGCAGAATCTATCAATTACAGCATTAAACTAGCCACCAGCTGCAGCTGCAGAACACTGAATTACTCCTCAAACTGCTGTCATTTCACTTGAATTTTACAGGCACAATTAACACTTAGACAATCGGTACATTAGTGGGCTGTCTCAGGAAATAGCAGCAGGGCAAAAACTATTCATCAGGAGATTTACTCGACATTGACAAATAATGTTCTTTTTGTAGTATAAGTTCTGAAATTTCATCAATGCAGGTTTAAAACAAAACACAGCAATGATGGTTAAACATCTGACTGAGAAGAGAGTGTCTTGAAATCCAGGCCAGTAAAAATGTGTGGTCTGAATATTAATCTGAAGGTAGCTTCCATTACAGGGTGGTGGGGAATTGTCTGCAGGAAGCATGGAAATCAACAAAGTTGATGGAATCTGTGATCTCAATTTAATTGTACTAATTTGTTTTGACTTCCAGGTTTTGATTTCTGCAAGTTACACAACGGGTGTGATATGCACATGAACAACGTGAGTTCAGCTACATTTAAAGTGGCAGTGCCATAATCAAAATAGGAGATATTCAAGGATAGCTGATGGATATAGAGTAAAGGCAACGTCAGGGTTCAATGGATCCTGGAATTACCACTGAGTGCTTTGAGGAACAAAAGATCATTTCATAGCAATGGGAGAAACCTAAAGTTATATTTTAAAGACAGTATAGTTAAGTGGTAGCTAAAGGCATTGAAGAAACTGCTTTAAAGGTCTAACTGAATCATGGAAAGCGAGTACCTATGCTCACTTACAAAATTCTTTACTTCAAACCCTTTTTTCAGTCCCTTTCTTGGTCTGTCTTGATGAATATACTCTGTTGCATAACTCCTCACAACCTATTCCTCTTTCACTAGCTCCCACCTTCATCACCTCTTTAATTATCCATCCGCTGTTGATAGCAACCTTCCAATATGGGACCCTCCTGTCTCGCTATCTCCAACTGCGACAGACACTGATATGCTACTTATCATCAGGCCTTGGTGTCTGTGAGTGATACTATTTATAGTGAACCATGTCCAGTCCCTTCCCTCAGGTTTTGTGTTTTCTTCTACAATAAGCGAGAAAACAGAGTTTAGTGAATCAATGTGGAAGATTCACCCATTAGATACCATGCACTCAAGATTACTATGAGACACAAGCATTATGTTGCTTTTGGAATGATGTGCGCCAGCAAATCACTTCCCTCTTGTCAGTCCAAAGATAGTTATTGTTCCCCATGTCTAGTTATATTTGAACATGGACTGCTGCAATATCTAAGGAGTCGCAAATGGTGCCAAACATTGTGCAATCATCTGTGAACATCCCCACTTCTGATCTTCTGATAGAGGAAAAAGCTATAGTGAGATGATTCAGGACAGTGAATATCTAGCATTCACTCCCAATCATTGATGAAGCAGCTGAAGATGGTTGGGTCTAGGACACTACCCTGAGGAACTCTTGAAATAAAATGTCTTGGAGCTGTGATGACTAACCTCCAACAATCACAAACATCTTTCTATTAGCCAGTTATAACTCCAACCAATGGAAAGTTTGTCCCCTGATGCCCACTGAGAATGTGCTTGGGCTCCTTAATACCAAACTCAGTCAAATGCAACCTTGATGACAAGGGTAGTCGCTATGGGCGGCATGGTGGCACAGTGGTTAGCACTGCTGCCTCACAGCGCCAGAGACCCGGGTTCAATTCCCGCCTCAGGCGACTGACTGCATGGAGTTCGCACGTTCTCCCCGTGTCTGCATGGGTTTCCTCCGGGTGCTCCGGTTTCCTCCCACAGTCCAAAGATGTGCAGGTCAGGTGAATTGGCCACGCTAAATTGCCCGTAGTGTTAGGTAAGGGGTAAATGTAGGGGTATGGGTGGGTTACGCTTCGGCGGGGCGGTGTGGACTTGTTGGGCCGAAGGGCCTGTTTCCACACTGTAAGTAATCTAATCTATTCCCTCTCGTCTGAAATACAGCTCTTTTGTCCATATTTGCACCAAGGCTGTAACGAGATCAGGAGCTGAGTGGCCCTGGCAGAACCCAGACTGGGCGTCACTGAGCAGGCTATTGCTGTGCAGATGCTGCTTGATAGCACTGTCGATGACATCTTCCATCACTTTACTGATAATCGAGAGTGATCTGATGAGGTAGTAATTCCCTAAGTTGATTTTGTCCTTTTTATAGTACAATAGGTGGGAAAGTTTTCCAGTTTTTCCAGCAATTTGTGATCTTTTTTATTTGATTTGCCCAGTTGCATACCTGAACAATCATTGCTCCCCACAAATAAACCTTCACTATATACAAAATCAGATGGAAAACAAAAACGAAAGCTTCAGACTACACATAGGTAGCACCTTATAGCAAATCAAAGTTCACATTTATAAATGTATTACCACTTGACATCATCATCTGTCTGATTGACTGTCATTGTAAATACAGATCTGAGAATCAAGCTACTCAGACTATCCAACATTAGCGCTGTACCATGTTAGAGACTGTCTAAGGGAGTGCATCTTGTCATAGAGTCATACAACATAGAAACACACCCTTCAGTCCAACCAGTCCATGCTGAATATAGTCTCAAACTAAACTAGTCACACCTACCTCGTCCTGGCCCATAACCCTCCCTTTCCTATTCATGTACTGTACTTATCCAAATATCTTTTAAACATTGCAATTCTACCCACATCCACAATTTCCTCAGCAAGTTCCTTCCACACACGAACCATCGTCTGTGTAAAAAAATGCCCCTTATGTCTTTGTTAAATCTTTCTCCTCTCACCTTAAAAATGTGCCCCCAAGTCTTGAAATCCCCCATCCTAGGGGAAAGACAACTACCATTAACTCTTGCTCCAACTGACTTTGAACGACAGCCCTGAGTAATGAATTAATAGACTCCTGACTGATCTCTGTGTCAACCTCGATTTACTTAGGGCCCATGGCCCACTCCCAGACTGTAATGATGTGGAACCCCTGTTACTGAATGCTCCATGCACCTCACTGACCATGTCCAAGCCCCTGCAATATTGTTAGATAATACTCTTGGCTCACTGTGCCAGTATCCACTGACTTGACCTGACTTGACTGAGAACTTACTCCCTTTAGGCTTTCGGACATGACCATTTGTTGAAGCTGATGCAGTGTCTTCGCTGTATAAGCTGTTTACACATGATGGTGGTGTGACATTTTTGTAGCTCAGTGACTTAAAGCAACATGTCCACCTTTTTGACTGACCAATGCTGGAAAACATGAAAAGCTGCCTGGCTTAATGGCTGTGCTAACAGCAAGGAAAGAACAGGTAATAATGCGATGTTAATGCATACAAATAGTCTTTCATCACTCACTAGTGATCTCATTTCACCATTCAACCCTTAAGTGCAAATTTTAACTTCTTTCCTTGACGTCAAGACTCTCATAGGATTATCGAGTCATCCAGCACAGAAACAGACCCTTCGGTCCAACCAGTCTGTGCTGAACATAATCGCAAACTAAACTAGTCCCACCTACCTGCTCCTGGCCCCTATCCCTCCCTTTCCTAATCATGTACTTATCCAAATGTTTTTAAACATTGTAATTCTATCCACATCCACAACTTCCTCAGGAAATTCATTCCACATGTGAACACCCTCTGTGTAAAAGACTTTGCACCTCCTGTCTTTTTCAAATCTCTCTCCTCACCTTAAAAATGTGCCCTCTAGTCTTGAAATCCGCCATCCTAGGGAAAAGACAACTACCATTAACTCTATCTATACCCCTCATTAGTTTATACACTTCTATAAGATTATCTCTCAGCCTTCTACACTCCAGTGAATAAAGTCCCAGCCTATCCAGCCTTTGTTTAAAACTCAAACCACATACTTCCAACGTGGCCATAATTTCCCAAGTGACTCAACCTTGCCCACGTTGTTCAAAGGCTGCGAAAATGCAACTCTTTGTATCTGTCTTCACAGTGCAAAAAACAAGAAAACAGAAATACTATAGTTCCAAGGGATGAATGTTAATGAGGACCTAAAAGAAATTTGTATTAGTCATAACATAGTCCTGGAAAAAATTAATGGAACTGAGATTTAATAAACCCCTTAGACTCATGATCTAGAATACCAGAGCATTAAAAAGGTGGCTATAAAGATAATCATAGAATCCCTATTGGGCAGAAAGAGACCATTCAGCCCATCAAGTCTGCACTAAACCTTTGAAGAGCATTCCACCCAGACTTGCTCCTATCCCATAAACCTACATTTCCCAAGGCCTATCTACCTATCCTGCACAGCCCTGAACACAATGTGGCAATTTGGCATGGCCAATCCACCTAACCTGCAAATCTTTGGACTGTGGGAGGAATTTGGAGCACACAAAGGAAATCCACACAGACACGGGGAGAACATACAAACTCCAGACAGACAGTCACGCAAGACTGGAATCAAATCTTGATCCCTGGTGTTGTGAGACAGCAGTGCTGACCACTAAGCCACTGTGTCACCCCAATGGTTACGTCGGAGATCTTTTTCCAAAGTTCCATAGATTTGGCATAGTTCCTAGAGATGAAAAGATAACAGATGTCACCTCACTCCTTAAGAAAGAAGATAGAGAGAAAATGGTCAACTACAGGCCTTTTAGCCTAGCGTCAGTCATAGGGAGAATATTGAAATCTGTTATAAAGAGGGTGATAACTGGATGCTGAGAAAATGATGGTAATAAGATTGGACTGGATCAATGTGGATTTATGAAAGAGGAATTACATTTGACAAACTGTGAAGATTTTCAAAGATTTCCTGAACAGAATAAATAAGAAGGGACCAATGGTTGTGGTGTAGGTGGATTTTCAAAAGACTTTCCAAGGTCCCAAACAAGATCTTAGTAAACTAGAGCACATGGGGGGCTGTAATATACTGCATGGATTGAGAATTGGCAAATGGACAGAAAACAAGAAGAAGGAATAAATAGGTTATTTTCAAATTGATAAGCTGTGATTTCTTGAATACCATGAGGATCAATTCTAAGGCCAAAGCTGGTCATACTCTCCATTAATTATGTGTGTTCCAGTTCACTCAGAGGGTCTGAGTTTCAAAATTGAGTTGCTATCTCACCCTCTGGTGAACTAACATGCTCACGCCCACAGACTTACCATATCCCAATCTCAATGCTCCACTTGCCATAAAGCTAAGTGCAGTATAAATGTCTGAGCGGATGGCTCTAAGGGTCAGATCAAGTGACAGAACATCTTCCTCAGCATTGTCCTCTTTCTCTTTCTCTCCTTGGGTTGTGGCTGTGCTGGGGAAGTTCTAGGATGTCTGAAAGAGGAGAACAGAAGGGACAAATTGTTGTGAGAGAAAAGGGTTTAGATAGGATGCAAGAGGCCCATGATCACACAGTCTGCAGTTTGCCCATCATATTAAATAGCACGGCGAGGGGTTGCTTGGAATTGAGAATGATCTCAACAATGTTGGATGCTGCAGGCCCTGTTGCAGCCAAGCCCACAATGCAGCAAACAATCTCCTCTTTCAGGCCCAGGAGTTGCAGGCATCCTTTTCACTTGCCAGCTCTGATCTGTTTCCATCCACTGTGTGCTACCTTATCCTGCAAGAGAGATGCAGAATGTCAGTGATGGTGTTGCATTGCATTTGGGTGATTGTCTTTGCAGAATAGCTGGAAGTATGTAGAGACAGCAGTTTGAGGACACGCAACTGAGAGCATTGGTCGGTGGGTGAGGTAGATTATCTGGATGCTAGGTTTAAGAACTAAAAGGTGCAGCTGGGCAAATGATGGCCATGTGGTGCATTGAGAAATGTGAGAGGCTGGCATTCTGTTGGATAGGGGAAATCACTTGAAGATGTCTTCACTGAACTTGACCATCCATGCTGCTCATTTGATATGCTGTGACACTGATTCCAATTCTGCTCCCATTCCTTCTGAGTGGCATCCTTTGGGTCTGTTATACACATCCAGATAGGTGTCTGTCCCCAAACCATTGATCCTTTAATACCTCAGCATAACGATATGTCTGGTATCCTCTCTCTGCTTAAGGGTTCAGTTTGCAAGAATATACATTGCATCAATATCTTTTGTTTGCAGCCTGCCTTTAAGCAATTGTGACACAAATCAGAGAGAATTCATAAGTACCAATGTTTGCAAATGGAACTTAAATGTAAGCCTCCTGTTTACCTACAAATTTATCATAAGTTTCCTTTATATTCAACAGAACAATTGTAGTTTAGATTGCGATTTCCAATCTGTCCACTGAAATAATTCTGGTTTCATGCAACACAGAGTTTACCATGCATTTTCCACAAATGTCTTGTGCTAATTGACCTTGAAATATTATTTGTATTACTTTTTGCCTGGAATAGGAGATATTTAATCATAATCCTGTGTGCAGCAGGTTGATTAGCTCAGTTGCCTTTTCTGTCTGTCATTTCCACATGTTCACATTTCCAGTCTGTCTATAGCCTGTTGCATTGTTCTTACAAAGTGAAATTACCTCATGGTTGACATTTTTCTTTATATTTATATCCTGTATTGTATTAGCATTTTACAAACTGTTATGCTTTGCTTTTCTAATTCATTATGAGCAAGTGTCTTAGCTGTTGGAGAATATAAATATTGAACTGTACTTAATAATGTCAAACCAAACTAAGTGTGTTGATGGAGAATAAAATTAGACTTTATCTCATCTGGTAAGCAGAACACTTCAACTAGGACAAATCTGGCAAACTGAATGTTAATCCTTTGGTCACAGCTCTGTAAAAGCTGAATACTAAATATGTAGAAATTACAGACCTAAATGTACATGAGGTCCATTTATAAGTTCTGCTGTTAAACATGCTGTGCGGGAAAATGGTTCTATTAAAAAAAACTGGTAAATTGTAACTACCTCACTCATAAAATCAAATGAAATGGGAAAGTGCTCGATCTTACAGATATTATTTGGATTCCATTAACTCATTTTCACAATGTGAGAGTTGTGGTATATCAGACTTATTAGCACCAAGACGATAGAAGAATTGTCATTCCTATTGATGGTGTTCCCCATCTCTACTTATGATACAAGGATTGTAGGCACTAAAATTCAGTTTCTCTCTTACCAGATATAGTCAGCATTTTCAGAATTTTAGTTTTTATTTTATTCGCACATTCTCCCTGTATCTGTGTGGGTTTTCTCTGGGTACTCTGGTTTCCTTGCACAGTCCAAAGATATGCAGGTTAGGTGGATTGGCCGTGGGAAATATAAGATTACAGGATTAGGTTGGGAGGGATTGGGTCTGGGTGTGATGCGCTTTGGAGGGTTGGTGCAGGCTTAATGGGCTGAATGGCCTGTTTCCACACTATAGGGCTTCTGTTGTTTGCAATTTTAAGCATTTGCAGTTTTTCATTCTTTCACTGAAATTCTGCTTTTTTATCCAACTGTCTGTTGTAACTTCAGTGGCAAATCATCAGAACTCCCAGATAAACAATCTCCATCCTTGAAATGGCTGTGCTTGCTGCTCCCTTGGCATATTTTGGTCCAATTCCTGTAGAAATTACAGACCTAAATGTATTAGGTAATACTGATTTGTTCAATATTCTGAAAAATGTCTTTGCCATCTCTATTCATAATATCTTAATTCTATCCATACCACTTACAGAGAATATTTTATTTCACAGTTCTTCTATTTAAAATGGTGCAAAACAATAGAGGTGTTTAAATGATCCTCAAACTTATAATATGAAAAATCCATAAATATATAACTTAAGATTGGTAACAGCCCATAAATACTTACCTTGAATAGAAATTCCAAATCTTCAAGATGTTTCATCAGGGACTGAAACTAATTATCATTTATTTGAAGAAGCTGGCTATGTAGGTATAGTGAAAGAGCAAGATAGCTTTAACTGGGCAAATAAACTTAAAGGAATGGTAGTATGTAACCAATGGGAAACATGTTAAGAAAATTCAAGAAGTTCAACAAAAATATATTCTATTGATGAACTGAGAGGATTAATCATACTAAGGAGCTTAAGAATACAGTTGGATTAAAAGAAGACATTTATGATGTGCAATGAATGATAATACATCTGAGGAAGTGCATGTGTTTTTTTTTAGCAGCAAAGGGACACCAATATGTTGTCAAAATTGGACATAATAGCTCATATTTGCCAGTCTCCACATGGTTAGAGATCAGATATGCAATTGGACATGTACGTTGGAAGGGCTCTGAAGTCCCAATACAGGAATGGCCAAGAATGTTTGAACATCGATGGGGATTTGTCTTTCTATCCAACAGCCTCTGAAAATGTCTCCTACTCAGTGTTAGATTTAGGGGCTTCAGAGGGTTGCAACCTATCTATCTGTATAGGCACTCACTAAGTCTTAGGCAGATTAAAGTATCTGGGTAACGATATAATATTCGACGTCATGAACCATGGACTCTCCACTGATGCACCCTGACTAGTTCCTACTATCTGCCTTGCCTGACCTCCAACCTAACCTGACAAGCACTTGAACTGACAATCCCAAACTGACTTGATTTATCTGTCCACTCTATCCATTTGGGAAGAAAGTGAGGTCTGCAGATGCTGGAGATCAGAGTTGAAAATGTGTTGCTGGAACAGCGCAGCAGGTCAGGCAGCATCCAGGGAACAGGAGAATCGACGTTTCGGGCATAAGCCCTTCTTCAGGAATTTTCCACTCTATCCATTTGCCCAATACCCACCAGCCATCCTGCTCCTTGCCAACATACCACCTGCCAAACTATGGTTCCAGCCAACCTGCCCAACTGGGAGTGGCACTTTATCACACACTTATCTCACTCCCCATGCCCTTACCCATTTAACTCACCCACACTCACCAAAGTCTGAAAATCTGTTTAAATACCTTAAACTTTTTCAGGGAGTTAGAGAATGAACTGTCACCAGAATATTGCTCCAGGTGCTGTAACAGCAGGACTCTAATTTTAATAGTCCGCATTTCTGAAGAGAGCAGCATGAGAAGTTCCTGACCAGAAATGCAGAGCAGGCCATTAAATAAATGAAGGATTAGAGACAAAATGGACATTGAAAGATTTGGACCAATAGAATATAAATAACCTAGCCATGAATTTTAAAACATATTATAAAAGCATTTATAATAATATAAATGAGACAAGACTAGCTAAGTTAAATGTAGGAGTAGCAAAGACAAGAGAGATAATCATGGGGAATAAAGAAATGAAAGAGATATTGAACAAATATTTTTTGTGAGTCTTTGCAGTAGAAGATGTAAGTTACGCACAACAAACAAGAGAATAAGAGAAACCATGAGGTGAGATTACCCCTGAGTCAGACATAGAATATGCATTTTGGAGTTTGGTTGACATGGGGATTCAGTGTTGAGAGAAGAGAGTCCTTCTCTATTCCTTTTTTCAGCATCCAATAGATACAAAAGTTGCTCCTAGAGATTAATTCAGAGACAGTCTGGATTCAGAGTGTTCCAAAGATAATGAAAGTGTGAGGAAACTGCAAAGAAGTAGATAGATGGATAGATAGATAGATAGATAGATAGATAGATAGATAGATAGATAGATAGATAGATAGATAGACAGACAGACAGACAGACAGACAGACAGACAGACAGACAGACAGACAGATAGATTAGGGATAGCAATAATTGGAAAAATAAACTTATTCCAAAACCTGGGTAATTTATTAGTGAGGTTTTGTTACTCATAGTAAGGTTTACTAATTAACTAAGAAAAAAACAACTAATGCATAATAAGAGAATAAGACACAGTAGAGAAAGTGATATATTGTGGATAGCTTACAAATAGAGAAATCTCAATTATCCGGCATTCGATTAACTGAATTTCAGATTATCCAAACAAGATCGCTTGGCTAACCATATTATCAGGCATTCCATCATCTGGAATTCAATTAACCAAACAAAATATTCCCTGCCTGTGTCCGTCAGATAATTGAGGTTCCTCTGAATAGACTTTGTTGTAGAAGCCAGTTGCAATCCTTAGGATAGATGGGGTCTTTAAATTTGGTCAGTGGTGAGGGACAAGAGGATGAGAATATGAGGGATACTGGTATGTAGTTTTGCAACCGGTTTTGTAGTTGTGTAGCAGGTTTGAGGCTCTTGCACCTGGTATGAATAAGAATGGAAGTTGCAAGGTGGATGCATGAAGTGGCCATGACATAATAATATAAGAAACCAAGACAGGGAGTAGGCAGGAATATTGTGGAAGTTGGGAACAGCATTTCCTTTAGGTTAGAGTGAGAATCCAGAGGACTGTGCTGTCTGCTATGTATCAAGGATTGAGAGATTTGCTCTGGCTGAGAGAGGAGCTTGCCATTGGTGGGGGCTCGGGTAAGGGAGTTGTGAGCAGGCATGGTCTAAATGTAAGAACAGGACCTTAATTCTAGATTGTGAACTGAACAATTAACAAATTGGCATAAGGTAAATAAGATTCAAGAGATCATTGAGTGATACAAAGACTATTGCACAAGAAGAGCATTTCAGTTCATGCAGCATTGGTACCAGGGTTGAGAAATTGAGGGCTGTTCATTGGGTTGGTGTTGACTTGGAGCATGATGTGAAAGTATTCTGTTATGTCACATATAGTAGATAAAATAAATAAATAGTAAAGAGAAGAAATTGTTAAAAAGGGATGTGGTATGAAGGAAAATGAGAAAATATAACAGAGTGATGATATCATGAATTTGGCAGGGAGGGCTGTAGAATTCAAAGTTAAGAATGCACAAGCAGCTAAGGCCAGAGATTGCAAAATGATGAAAAGTCGGCGTTTAAGGCCTCATATCTGAAATCATACCACATTCCTAACAAAAGTGATGAATCATTAGCACAGATAGGATTAAACATGCATAACCTGATTCATTACAGATAGATGGTTGCAAGGTGATTAAGACTGGGACCTGAATATTGAATGATATTTGACATTTTGAAACAATGGGAAGCTTGGTATGTATAGCTCCAACCTACATCATATGACATTGTAATGAACAATGGATAAGTCCCAGGAAGAAATAGACAACATATCCAAACAGATTAATTCCTGATGAAAGGTTTATGCCTGAAACATCGATTCTCCTGCTCTTCAGATACTGCCTGACATGCTGTGCTTTCCCAGCAACACCCTCTCGACAACATATCCAAACTGCATATAATCATTCTCTCGGCACACATGTTGATTTCTTAGACTCTTACGATATCATGCCAGATTTTTAAAAAAAATATATATTTATGTCAAAGGAAATACATGCATTCATGATGCCAGACAGTACACCACAAAATAAAGCTAAACACCAAAGTCATCATAATTGTATAAGATCAAAATCTGGACAATAAGTAAATTCGCCAAAGCATTGTATAATCATGAGTAAAAATACCGCAATAATTCACTGAATCATCTGTTTATTTTCCATGCCATTTTGTCATTTGTTATTAACGTGACGACAGACTCACAATAATGTGGTTGACTGTTAAGAATGGGCAATAAATACTAGTCAAGCCCATGATACTATTTTTTATTTATTCACAGGGTAACATCAACAAGGGGTGCACCGCAGACTGTATACACTGTATAAGTATATACTGTTACACAAAGTTCACAGCCAACCAAACTCGAGTCCAAATTCCAAGGGCATTACTGTGATTATTAGAGCTCAATGGTACAACCACCAGCCAGTGAATTAATTGCATACAATAGTTCATGAATCCTTTGCATCAGTCCACTGACAATGAAATGCAGCAATTGTAATTCAGCATGGATATCACAAAATGCTATAAGTTTAGGACTAAGTGCTGGGTGCACACATGAATAGTGCTGGTGATTCACCAGCTTAATCCAAGTGCCGAACCACTACAGGGGACACAGTTATGGCTTGACTAGTTCCTTGATTTGCAAGGTTATCTGAAGGGAAATATGGAGATGCCGAATCAATGAAAGGTCCACCTCTTCATGTCTCAGTGATGGAAGGTAATGATTGAACTCTGCCCTGGAATATGAAAGGCCTGCTTTAAATCCAGGATTTGGGCAGGTATTTTTGTGAGTTTTCAACTTATGTGTTTGTTAAGTTGGTATTGTTCAAATCCCAACTGCAAGAATCAGGCCCCAATCATATAACATAGACTGATAGCTCTGTCTGTACTGAGGCTGGTTACAAGATTAGTGCCATAATTCTGTGGATAATTTAAGCTGATGTCCCATTTTTCTCTTAAGGTGAATGTAAATGATTGCATATACTATTTTCAGAAGAATAATGAATTATCATAGCATTGCAGCATAGAATCCTCACTCAAAAAGATTTAATTGATCATGTATCACATTTACTGTTTGCTAAACTTTGATGTCATGATTTTATTATCTTGGTCCAAATAATCAATGTGTAATTACTTTAAGAAATCCTGGGGAAATAAAAAGGCACCACATCATTGAAAATTCTGCTTATTGTGATATCAGGCACTAGACTGAAAGCATTGTGAAACTTGATGAAAACCGTTTGGCTCATTGGGTTTGCTGGATAATCCAAATCTAATCTCACTGCTTTGGTCTTTCCTCACAGCCCTGTATCATTCTCTGCTTAACATACCCACCTAATCAGCTTCCTTTCAAACATGCAATGGTCTCTCTGCCAACAAAGTATTCCGTGTTATGAGAGAGCATTCTGTGTGAAGAGAGATCTCCTAAAACCTTTCCTCACTCTTGTAGTGACAGTTTTAAATTGATAAACTCTCATCATTGTCTATCTAGAGAAATAGCCCGAGGGGAGCCAGGTTTCAGTGCTTACAGGGAGTTAGATCCTCCGGAAATCGACATTGGGTCAGAAGGCTGACCTTATTCCACCTCCTTCTGGTTTTCCCTGAGGCAGATTCCAAAGCAGGCGAAAAACCCCCTTTGAGACTCTTATAATGAGCTTGTCATTTCCAATATTCCCACTCCTAAAATTGTGATATCAGGATGACTAATTTCAGTCTGTGCTACATGTTGCAATCCACTTCATGGGCATGCAATTTGCTGTTGCACTATAGTATACTTCATTACAGTACATTAGTACACTATGCTGTGTGCTTCACTATATGGATTATGTTCTTTTTTGCATGTCTTTTATTACACTGCATATTTTGGATATCTTTCCTCCGAGTTTCTTCATCCAAGAAATCACACATAGAAGGAAATGATCCTCAGGATAATTTACCCCTTCTGCTTTCTCACAGTTCAGTTTCCATTCTTCTAGACTGAAAACTAGACTGTCATATTATATTAACTCATCAAATACTCAGCAAATTCTGGATCCACTACTCTAATGTAGGCAATACTCCATTCTTTGGAAACTATGACCACATTCATTAAAAAAGCAGACGCAGGAATTTGCTGCAATGAAGGGTCGGAATCTTGAAACATTTAACCTTTAATTCTAAAATGTGTTTATTAAAAGAAGACTGCTAATAAAACAAAATAACTGTGCATATAAATTAGCTTCCTGGCTGGATTGGGAGAGATCCATGGAATGTCACACCAGTGGAGTAAAGGGAACTTCAAAGAGGGGAAGCAGTAAGTCAAAAGATACCAGACTGTGATCTCTCATAACTATAATGATAACGAGGGCTGACAATCCTCTTCTCCATCCCCTAAAAATTATACCCTGAACTGCAAACCATTTTGTGGTTTCCCCTTTAAAGAAAATAAAGAGGTTAAAAACCTGTTTCAACTGGATTGTTGTGTGGAAATAGGGTTGATCATTTTCAAGTGTTCAACTGTTAGTGTACTATGAACATCACCAGTAAAGAATTATCCCCTAGTCACCCTTGCCTTGCAAGTTAAAACCTCTTTCTCACTCCAAGTACTAGAAGTCAGCTAATCAGAAACCAGACAAAACAAAATAGGTGACAGATTCTTTTTCACCTGGAATTCTTGAATTTAATCACAATTGAAAGGAAAGTGGAGTTGCAGGTCAACAGGATAGTGAAGAAGAAATTTGATACATTTGCCTTTATTGGTCAGTGCATTGAATATAGGAGTTGGGAGGTCGTGTTACAGTTGTACAGGACATTGGTTGGGCCACTTTTGGAATACTGCGATCAGGTCTGGTCTATCTGCTACAGGAAAGATGCTGATGAACTTGAAAGGGTTCGGAAAAGATTTACAAGGATGTTGCCAGGGTCAGGAGGGTTTGATCTATAGGGAAAGGCTAAATAAGCTGGGGCTATTTTCCCTGGAGTATCAGAGGCTGAGGGGTGGCCTTATAGAGATTTTAAAATCCATGAGTGGCATGGATAGGGTGAATATCCAAGGTGTTTTATCCAGGGTAGGTGAGTCCAAAATTAGAGGGCATAGATTTAACGTGAGAGGGGAAAGATTTAAAAGGGACCTAAGAAATAACTTTTTCACGTATGGGTGGTCCATGTATAAATGGGCTGCCAGAGGAAGTGGTGGAGGCTGCCATAATTACAACATTTAAAAGGCACCTGGATGGGTACATGAATAGGAGGGGTTTAGAAGGATATGGGCCAAGTGCTACTAAATGGAACTAGATTAATTCAGGATATCTGGTCGGCATGGACGGTTTGGATTGAAGGATCAGTTTTTGTGCTGTATATCTGTATGACTCTATGACTTTTAAAATCAGGATTGCAGAATGTCGGCCAATCTGCAAAATTAAGGATTGTGAAACCAACTGTTCAACTCCCAATGTTTACATTACTAATCACCTCCACTGCAATGATTGCAACACTCAAATGAGCAGGTTCAGTGGTTAGCACTGCTGCCTCACAGCGCCAGGGACCCCCCGGGTTCAATTCCAGCCTTGGGGGGCGACTGTCTGTGTGGGGTTTGCACATTCTCCATATGTCTATGTGGGTTTCCTCCAGGTGCTCCGGTTTCCTCCCAGTCCAAAGATGTGCAGGTTAGGTGAGCTGGCCATGCTAAATTGCCCATTATTTCAGGGATGTGTAGGTTAGGTGCATTAGTTAGGGGAATGGATCTGGTACATTACTCTTCAGAGATTCCGTCTGGACTTGATGGGTCAAATGGCCTGTTTCCACACTGTAGGGATTCTATGAACTATCCACTCTTAGTGAACAATTCTGAGACTCGCCTGTATGTCTGCTTTTTTTTTTCCCAACTTTTATCCTTTTCGACTCACCTCTTATTTTAAACCTGTGTGTTTGGGTATTGCATTACTAATTATTCTTCTGTTTAGTAATTAATTAAGCCACTCATCTATTAAATCACTAAAGCTTGGTTAAATTGGCTCCTTTTAAAACATAAGTTCATTTAGATCTTGGAGAAAAATATCTTCAAGAAAAGGGATCATTTTTAAAGCAACCTTGTTGCAGCCAACTTACGGGGTGGGTGAATAAAGAACAAAGCCAATTCATCCCTCCTCACCCAAGAGTATGACAGTTTGGGACATCCCATCTGGAATGAATTGGGAAACCTCATCAGGGTCAGATCATGACAAACTTACTAGAGTACACGGGATATTACTATGTTAATCCCCACACATACCTGCAGTGAGGACGAGAGCACGGGAAATCAGGCCAGTGCGGGGCAAATGTGCCAAACTGGAGGAGATCAAACCCTTGTAGGCTGTGTGGTCCCATCCTGGCTAAGCACTGAAGAAAGACTGCAATGTTTGAACTTTTAGCTTTTTAAAAAATTTCTTGACTTGATACTAAGTGTGAAGTAATGGTTAACTTTTAACTTTGTTCCTTAGTTCTTTCTACCTTGCTCTTAAATTCTTATACCCAGGTACATGTACCTAAGATGATGCCATGTGTGGTGACATTGAGAACTTTTCACTGTATTCCTGTACTTTTGCACTCATGACAATAAAGTCTAAATCTAAACCGAAAGCACTGAATAAATTCCAGCTTTATAAATCAAATAACTGGGGATAAGTCTCAGGCCACTGGTGGGTTGTTTCCAATCATTAGAGAAAACCTGTAACACAAAACAACTTTTCCGCAAACCTTTCGAGGAGTGAGTAATGCAGCTCCGACAATGCCCAATGGAAGATGTAAAAGAAGTCTACCCAAAGTTATGAATTAGGTCACAAATCACAGAAACATCTTCTGAACTGAAAAGAAAGAAAACGAATGTATTCATGCACACAGCCATGGAGTCCCCATCCAGATAAACACAACTTGAAATGATGTAAACAAAACCAGCATTCATTTTTAATATTTTCACTTATGAAATATTATAAAAGCCTCTTAACCTTGTATAATTCATTACATATATGAATGGTCATTGCATAGAACCACTCTGTCACCTAAGTGGAAATATAACCAGTAACCATAGCTGTGACTCTCAACAACAATAAGCTTCCTATGTATAAAAAAACACATCTGAGTCAGTGTTTATCACATTTATTATCAATATTCCAAAAATACATTTTAAATAATTACTATTAAATATACATTTCCATTAATATCTCATGTTGGATTGCCAGTAGGCTAAATCTTTCCTCTCACCCCACATTCACCCCACATTAGCACTGAAACAGCCTGTCAGTAATTGACATATCACCACTCATGTGGTGTAATAATATTACGCTGAGCTTGTTTTATCAGCTCTGATTTACTACAGGCCATATTGGGCTAGTGCAATGCACCATAAAACTAAGAAAAATTCACGTGAATCCAAAAGTTTTTGAGGAGCAGATGAAGGAGGTATAAACGGAGATCAGCTGGCCAGGGCTCTCTGGTGTGTGCCAAGCTGTCTGATTGGCTGGAGGGCTATATAGCCATCTTGTCATCCTGGCAGGCAATACTCTAACAGTTTGAAGTAAATATAGAGCTAGAGAGGTTGGCAGAGAGAGAGGGAAATAGTGGAGAACAGGAATAAAAGTGGACCTTGTGCGACCAAACATTAAAGCTGATGTTAATTTATTTTTCTTTCTTACTTTGAAATGTGTTCATAAAATAAATTTATATCCTCACAGTATCAGGTTAAGCAATTAATTACCAGCACAAGCCACATTTACAAATTTGGTTTTGGATTATCCCAAAAATTGAACTACTTGTATACATTTACTTTATAAATGTACATTAAAACTCAGTGTGCAATGTAAGTAACTAATGTTTTTGTTTTAATTCCTGTATTTGCCATTTTAATAAAGGCTATCTTGAATCAAATGGAGCAAACCTTTGTTTAAATGGAGGGAAATGAATTGTGTAGAAGTGCAGTACCATGTTTTTATGAATACCACACAGTATATTTTCAAACTCAGGTTGTTTTGTTTTTCTATCATTAGTAGTTTTTACCAGTTTTAAAGCAGAATCTCACTTTCAGGTGGATCATGAATATTCACATTTCTTGCATGTATTCTCTACAACGATGCTTATACACACCAATACTTCATGATTGACGTGCAAGAGAATTTATATTAAAACCCAAACAGGACAACTAGAGTACTAAATAAAAACCGAAAGAAATGTGGATGCTGTAAATCAGTAACAAAATCAGAAATTGCTGGAAAAGCTCAGGAGGACTGGCCGCATCTTTAGAGAGAAGTTAGAGTTAACATTTCGGGTCTGGTAACCCTTCCTCAGAAGTGGGGAAGTCCTGAGCAAGTTCTGAGGAAGGGTCATTCGATCCAAAACATTAACTGATATCTGTCCATAGATACTACCAGACCTGCTGAGCTTTTCCTGCAGTTTCTATTTTTTCATCTACAGTACTACAGCTTAATGGCATTCCTATTAATACCATGAGAGCAAAGTGTTTATTAACAATTCTTTGTTTATAGGACCACCCCCTGATTCTTGCATGGCTGATATTAACAACCCTCATTTATATTTGTATTTCTCACTAACCTTTGTGTCGTATATGAAGCATTCTGGTAAAAAATTATGTTTCTGCAGTAATTTAGGAATCTATCTTTAATTTTTTTGTTAGGGTCATTTAAATGAAAGTCCTGAAACAGCAAATGTTAAAGGCCAAAGATCATGGTTAGGATGATATTTATTTTGACTGCCAGGAAATAATCTAGGAGAAAGTGAGGACTGTAGATGCAGGAGATCAGAGCTGAAAATGTGTTGCTGGAAAAGTGCAGCAGGTCAGGCAGCATCCGAGAAACAGGAGAATCGACGTTTCGGGCACAACCCTTCCTGAAGAAGGGCTTGTGCTCGAAACGTCGATTCTCCTGTTCCTCAGATGCTGCCTGACCTGCTGCGCTTTTCCAGCAACACATTTTCTGCCAGGAAATAATCACCTTGTGGCACATTCTAGCAGATATGTTGTTTCAATTCCTACACAACGTCTTTGATCATGTTCTAATTTAAAGTTTTTATTCCATCCTATTTTGGATTATAAAATCTTGCTTAAAGGTGTTAATGAGTAGCTTTTTTTCTGTGTGTACAAAGATATATATCCCCTTAAACATTTTTTATACAGCTGAGAACAACTCAACAGCACAGTGAGCAATGTGTTATGCCAGATAACTTACAGATGCAACCGTGATTTACTGTCTGGTGAGTTCCCAAAGTTTAGCCAGGTTATCAGTCCAGCTATCTTTGGAGAGAGGGGGTGAGGAGTGAGTAAGTTACTCCAGGTGGTGTCAGGAAAGCACTAACAGCATGTAACAGGGTGATCTTTACCCAGAGTTCTTGCAGAAGACTATCTTGGGAGCCTTTTCAATCAGGATATGATCACACATAATAGAATTTTAGTACAAAAATTAAGATATTTACAATGTATTTTAAGCACTTTTGAAAAATAAATGGTGAATTTTTGTTATGAAGGTGGTTAACTCCAGTTAGGAAATTTACAGATTCAGTAGAACTCTTCAAGCATCGGTCACATCCAATTTTAGTCTGGAAAGGTGAAGGTTGGATCATGTTGAATGTAGCAATGCAGGAATCAGACAGTAGGGGACCACATGGTTGGGCCAGTTCTGTGGCAGTGATATCAGAAGCTCTGTCTTAATTGTTGGGGATGTTTTCCCAAGTGTTTTAGAAGCAACAATGCTTTCTATCCTTCTTCAGTCACACCTCATACTCATCTATCTACCATCTCATAGCTCCTCCATAACCATTCATCCTTAATGTGTAGATATCAGGGACTCTGTCAAGGTAAAATAAAAAAAAATAAAAAATTCTACTATTTCATTATCGTTCATGCTTATACGCACTCAATACTGAAAAACATCTGCTCATGAAACACACTAAAGTATTTTAAATCCCTCAAGTATTCAATCTATTATAAATGCAAAGTTCTGTCTTGTAACTATTTTAAAAACAGGTAATCATCTAAAAGTCTCTTTAAATGAGGTCACTCCCCAGTGAAAAGAATGCTTATGAAATTCAGCCAAGCATTCATAATGACCCTAGCTGTATTCATAATCCTTGGAAAATGTCAAAAAAAAACTCAATTGAAGCCTCAATGATAAATCATAGTTTTTTCAATCATCCACCAAATGACCTGTCAATCAAAGCAGTCTAGAAGAACATGTTTCTTTAAATCTACGTAACAACTTCAGTCTTTTTTTTCATGCTTAATGGCTGAAGATTTCAAAAATACCTTTAGATCTGTGAAGATTTCAAAAATATCTTCAGATCAGTGGACTTCAAGATAGTTATTCATCCTTCACAAATGTATGTGGCTCTTATGTTGTGGATTAAGCTCCGAGGAACTGCAGAATGGAGTCTGTTTGATCTCAACATGAATTTTGAATGGCCCTGCTGAGATCAGATTTCCTGTCTTGTGATTAATACACTACCTCTTCCCCAAGCCACCCTCATAATGCAGAGGCCTAGCCAAATGCTCCAAGGATAAGGATTCAAATCTCAAGTGGTAACTGGAGCAACTTTAAATGTAATAATGCTTCCAGTGCAGAGACGATAGGCTGAATGGTCTCCTACTAGACTGTAATGATTCTGTGAGCTCAGTGCATGGTGATGCTGTTTTAAAACATACTCATGATCTTTGAACCAGGTGATTTTAAGTCTAAAATAAATTTGCAGATCAGATGTGATCTTGGAAAAATGTTCATGGAGTCAAGAAATTTCTGCAGACCTTTGGGGGTGCATAGGTGCCATCATTCAGATAAAGCAATGCCTTATCTGACCTCCTCTGTAAACATAATGAATACTACTCAGAGAAGGTCAGGTTGGGATCTCAATTGAATTACAAAAGAAAATACTACGGATGTTGGAAATTTGAATTAAAAACAGAACAAATTGGAAACACTCAGCAAGCTAGAGCGAGGCAAGAAAGTTTTGTTCAGTATTTCAGACCAATGACTCAACCTGAAATGGTGACATTTGGGCTCTTTAATGTCCTAGTCAATATTTAAACTTCAATCAAGATCTCTACACCAGATTGTATGCCTTCTTATCTCATTAATTGCCAATAATTGCCAATTACCTCACTGTGCACAAATTCTCTACATTGTATAAATAAAATGATGTCATGTCATGGCTGTACAGGACACTGGTTAGGCCACTTTTGGAATACTGCATTCAATTCTGGCATCCTTTCTAGAGGAAAGATATTGTTAAACTTGAAAGGGTTCAGAAATGTTTACAAGAATGTTGCTGGTTAGAGGGTTTGAGCTATAGGAAGAGGTTGAATAGGCTGAGGCTATTTTCCCTGGAGGATGACAAATGATATTATAGACTTATAATATATATAATATAATAAAGTTATGATAGGCATGGATAGGGTGAATAGTCAATGTCTTTTTTTCCAGGGTAGGGAAGTCCAAAACTCGAGGACATAGGCTTAAGGTGAGAGGGGAATGATTTAAAAGGGGACTAAAGGTCAACTTTTTTCACACAGAGGGTTATGCAAGTATGTAATGAGTTGCCAGATGAAGTAGTGGAGGTTGATACAATTACACTAGTTAAAGGCATCTGGAGGGTACATGATAGGAAGCATTTAGAGGGATATGGGTTGAATGCTGGCAAATGGGACTATATTAATTTAGGATATCTAGTCAGTGCAGACGAGTTGAACTGAAGGATCTGGTTCCATGCTGTCCATCTCTTCAACTTGATGACTCTATAAGTTAATCAGTTTTAAACTGCATTGTGCATCATGAGGCTGTGAAAGGTGCTATATAAATACAATTCTTTGCATCATATTGTGTTAAAAGGCTAGCTCATCCATTAACAAAGACGTTAGTGGTTATCATATATCCATGCCTGTTTGGCCATTACAATTTAAAATCCTGTGATTGTAAATACATAAGGCCATCATGAGTAAAAATTTTACTATTTGACAGGAACAATAGCAGAACCAACAATTAAAGAGAAGACATTAAAGGAGTCAAACCAAAATGTGTTTTCTTCATTTCTCACCTAAGGTAACAAGAAATGCCCTACTGTCCACTAATAAAATCATGCTGTTTAATTTGGAATTAAACACACCTCATTCTGTTCATTCAAATACTAAATTAGCTGTGAGCTTTTTTTACCTTATCTTCAAGTTGCTTGCAATTTGTTACTGTCAGCTTTCTGAAATATCTTTAATACGAATGGTCAGCCTCATAGGTTTCTTCACCATTTCAGGGGCATGGAGATGGAAAGAAATGGAGTGAACTTATCGTATCTACATGTGCACAGGGCACTTACAGAAAAACAGTCAGCCTGGAGTGAGGTGAGAATATACAGCTGTCGGGCTCTTGGCTAGAATACTGAAGATGGAAAAGTTGGCAAGAGAGATTGTGAAACATTGCTGCTGCCCCTACATTGACATTTTTAAAAACAGCACCATGCCCTGGGCAACACTGTTTAGCTAAATTATAGCTAATATTGGGTTTCAACCATTTGCCAAATTATCTATGCATTTGAATGCAAGTTAAACCTGAGGTAAGAAAGAAGGTTTGGATTGGATCATTTCCATTTTTATGGGTATAAACAGTTGTAAAAGTGAAGTGCACCTCCTTTATCTCGCCACGGGATGCTATTTTTGACATGCACTAACTGAGAGAGTTGCTATTCCATGTTCCTGTCCAGCTGTAGCCAAAACTGTTCGGCAAGCTGTGATTCAAATAGGGGCTGATACATTTGTCAGTGTATCGGACCTTAAGGCACCACAAAAACTCACTGGTATACTATCTTACATAATACATATTACCTATTGCTAATAAAAATAAATGAACATTAAAAAAGAAGCCACATAGTCTTTAAAAAATAGACAAATAGTTTAATAAAAAGGATCATTAGGTCACAAGGTAGTGCAATGCTTGGGCCAGTAGGTCATGACATTAACAACTGTAGGCCCCAGGAGGTCAGCCCATAAGTCTCAGTCTGACCCAGTTTGCAATCTCATTTCTTTCGCTTAGGAATATATTGAGCAAAGTCCAGGTTTGTTCCTAAAGGAGAAAAAAGGAAGTGAATAGTACTTTCATTCTGAGGTTAGTCTTGCATATCCCTTGCAAATGTGGCAGTTCACCCACCACTCTCTTGGTGAGGTACTGGGATAGCCATATTCGGGAAAAGATAAAATTAAAGTGCACAGTTCAGATTTTAATAGTGTTAGCAATAGAATCTTAATTTAAACTTTAAAAGAGAAATACCATCTGCACAATTTTAATACAAGCTTAAGCATGGTTTTCTTCCCCTCACAAGCTTTAATTAAATGATTTCGTTGAAAATTTCACAGCGAGAGATTAAAAGAGCTGTTCATACTTTGAATACTAACAGGACAGGAAATGTCAGCAATACAGAGAAATAAATAACAATTTTAAAAGCCAAGGGTAAACATTGCTGAGAACCAGTACAAAAAAGATTAATAAGTGACATCATGTACCACCATCTAGTGTTCAAGAATTAGAAGAACAGGCAATAAATGTTGAGAGCACTTGTGAGACAATAATTGCACTTACATTAGAAAATTCAATATAATGAATCTATTTTAATTGATGGTGAATGGAAAATAATAGAGTTTAAGAAAATAGATTTTGCTTGGACTGAGTAAGGATTATCTAAGGATCAGTGCAAGGTCCATCACTTTTACTGGCATGATTTGGGATTGAGTACAGGAAGCACAATCGCAAATATGACGCAAAAGCAGTAAATTTGTCAAACAGTGAGGAGAATTCTAAGAGATCCCAGGAAAATATCTGCAGGTTAATGGAATGGAGGATAGTTTGTAGGTGCAGCTTCTCACAAATAAGTGTGGGAATTATGTATTGCAGAAGGCAAAACAAAACAAGAAATATAAGGATATGCTGAAAGGAATGTTACTGAAGGATATGGATAAACAACAGAAGGATACATTTTCCTATGGATGCTGCAACTGCTGAAATTCTGGACATTTTGAGTGTTGCATTTGACAGTAATCCTGCTGCCAAGTCTGCTATCATCACCCAAAGAAAATTCATTCCACCTATCCCAAAACATCAGTTCTTTAATGTGACAATGCAAATAAATAAAGAAATAAATAGACCAAAGGGAATTTTAGGTCTTTTTTTTTAAAAAGTATCAGAGTAATAATGCATTTGCACAAAATATTGGTCAGGTCACAATTAGAAGGCTGTTTACAGATAGGACAATGTTATAAAAAAAGGTTAGGGCTATAGGACTTACCAGTACGTGCTAAGAATAGAAAACTGAAGTTTTGTGGACAGTGTTGAGCTGCTGGGACTATTTCCACTGAAGCAGATAAAGCCAAGGGCAGGCATATTAGAAGGTTTTAAAATTCGAAAGAGTTTGATGGGGTGAATAGGGAAAGATTATTTCCTCTGGTTCGTGAATCAGTGATGAGCAGGTCATCAATTTAAAATTATCGCTAACACAGTGAAGAGAGAAAGAGTAGGAGAAATACATTATGCAAAGAGTTGTTGGAGCATGGAATGCTTTGCCACAGGGAGTGGTTGAGGCAGGGAAAGGGAAAATTGGATAAATATTTGAAGCAGAGAAAGATACAAGGCTATGGGGAGAGCAGGGCATTAACACAGGCAATCTTGGACTGTTCTAGCAAAGAGCTGGCATGGACAGTATTGCCTTCTTCCATGCAATAAACTTATATGGTTCTAGGAAAATGAGAAGGCCCATAACACTGTCAGAAAAAGGACAGGGAGCCTGGTGTCCTGGCAACATTTATTCCTCAACCAAAACCATCAAAACAGATTGACTATTCATTTAACTTATTGCTATTTGTGAGGCCTTGTTGTGTGCAAATTAGCTGCTATGTTTGTCCAATTAGCAACACTTCGATAGTAATTTATTGCCTGTGAAGCATTTTGTGGCATCCAGAGGATGTGAAGGGTGCTATATAAATATATGTTATTTCCTTTTTACCTCTTCAACCATATCTGTGGCCACTTGTTTAATTTTCTTTTAATTTGTGCTTTTGCTTTGTCAAAGATTATGGATCTTACACTAAATTAAAGACTTTATATAAGCTAATATTAGTTTTTATTGGTTGCAGTCTATCATCAGGGTACACAATGCACAGAAAAGATCTCACTAGCTTTACAAAGCATGGCATACTTGCATAAGTTGATTCTGTAACAGTTTAATGTTTCCAGTACTAAAATTAAACAACATTTCTTCATTCATTCACTTCAATTTGGGACTTGGATTTATTAAATGCCCGGAATGCTTTAGTCAAATGCACATTTCTTTGAACCACTCTGGCTGCGTCTGCTCATCTCTAAGTACAAGATCCCTTCATTAAACTCATCCCATATCAATGGCCAGGAACTAGTCACTCTTTAATTCACAAGTACAAATTGCAGGTACATTTCTAAGTATCGTCTATATTTTTCACAACGAAGTTCCATTCATTTAAGAGATAACAATTATAATTTTGATGACACATTTGCAGACTGGGGATACACAATGCCAACAATAACTTGTATTTATATAGAACAATATGTCTAAAGGTGCTCCATAGATAAAATTTGATACCAAACTATGGAAAGCAACATTGTGGGCCAGTGGCCAAAAGAGGTAGGTTTTAAGGTGCCTCCTAAAGGAGGAGCAAGATGAAGAGAAACAGAGAAAAGTGGAGGGAATTACAGGGGTTTATATAACTGAATGCATGGCCTCCAATGGAGTAACTAATGGTATAAGACTGGAAGCGAATACAGAGACAATTGGGAGCAGAACAATAGAGAGATATGAAAACAGAGGTTTCAGATATATAATCCAATTTTTTTTAATCAGGAGTCAATGAGCACGGGGATGGTAGAAGAAGGGAACTGGTGTGAGTACTGACACAAGCAGAGTTTCAGATGACCTTTAACTCACAGAGGGTTGGATATGAGAAACTATCCTGAAAGGATTGGAATAATCAAGTCCAGAGGCACCAAGGCACAGAACAAAAGAGTCAGTGGTGGATGAACTGACACAGGGCAGAGCCAGAGAATGTTAGAGAAATGGAAGTAGGTGGTCTTAGCTTCGGCATGGACATGGTGTAGGAAGCTCATTTTATGTCAAAACATGACTCTGAGGTTGCAAATTGTCTGGTTCAGCCTCGGGCAGTTGCCAGGGAGAGGAATGGAGTTGAGAAAGGAGTTTAAAGAAGCCATGAAAGATCAAGGCATCAGTATTCCTGATATCTTTAGACAAAATTTCTACTCATCCTATACTGGATAATAGATAAGCAGCCTGGAAATTTAACAGCTGAGGAGTCAAGAGAGGCAATTTTGAGATCAAGCTAGATGTCGTCACTGGACCTGTGAAAACTGACTCTGTTTTTAGAGGATGTTGTTGAGGAGCAGCCCATTGATAAGAAAGAGGAGGAGACACCAAAGGTAATAGTAACAAAGCAAGAAGAGAAACTATTACACGTGATTCTCTGAATGTAATTAGATTAGAATGGAATGAAGAAAACAGCACCACCCAACAAGACTACAATGAAGAGACACCAGAGAAAGCTGATGTAGTCAACTTCATTGTAGTAAATATTCTTTGCTTGAAATCCAGTAAGAGTTCATAACATTCTGACAAGTTACATGTAGGTATAAAATAAACCACAATGTAACACAACAAAAATGTCTCTTAAAATATTCCAGCATTTTACTCAAGAGCTGTTGAATCCCTTTAAATATCACTGGAAATGGCTGTCTCCCCACTTTTACTGCCCAATCTTAATGGGTAGGATCTGGAACTGTGAATGTAAATACAGGTGGAGGTAAGAAGTGGTATTGTGGAGTTTCTGCAATTATCATGACTTAGTCTGATCCTGCCTTTTCCAGGTTTCAGCTCAAGCCCGCTTCCCCACCCCCCAATGCACATCCCCCCTTTACACTTGCTCTTTCTATTTTTACCTGGTTGATTTTAACCCTACTGCGAATCCTCTTGCAAGGATGCCTGCCTTGAAGAAGTTTTCCTCCTCGCTCTACAAGAATCTCAGTGAGTCTCTCTCTCACTGCAACCCCCAGGTCATCTCCTCTGCCCTGAAGCTCTTCAACCATGTCC
>NC_057710.1:126165540-126169323 GCF_004010195.1 Chiloscyllium plagiosum
CCCCACCCCCACCCTCCTCTTATTTATCTCTCCACCCTTCAGGCTCTCTGCCTGTATTCCTGATGAAGGGCTTTTGCCTGAAACGTCGATTTTACTGCTCCTCGGATGCTGCCTGACCTGCTGTGCTCTTCCAGCCCCGCTAATCCAGAATATTGTTTTTAAATAGTCTGACTGAAAAAAGTTCCCACAATTTTGAGTTACTTCTTAGTTATTTAAAATATATTTGTTATCTATTTTCGAGGCAGGATCATGAACCAGGAAAGTTCTGACAGTGTGACCCACATCCCCATCCTGGCAGTGGAGTGGGAATCAATATCAAAGTGACCAGACGATAAGGTCTCCAATTTCCATCCTTCACCTACTCCCACCTGGTCCCTATCTGGCTCTTCCCCTCCCTTCCATGACTTCACTGTTAGACGTTCCACCAATAATCACTACAAACCCACTGACTTCCACAATTACCTTGACTATACTTCATCATACCTTGTTTTCATTCCATTTTCCCAGTTTCTTCATCCTCGTCTATCCATTTCAATAACAAAACCTTCCACATGGATGCTCCTGACATGTCTTCTTTTTCCTTTATCCAAGAACCATTCTCCTTCCCCTTTACTGTGATAGACATCACCCTCAGCTCTCTCCAACCCATTTCCTACACATCTGTCTTCATTTATTTCCTTCTCTTCCAGAGGTACAAACACATTGAAAGGATCATCCATCGCCTTTTCCACTGCCTCCAGCAGTATGCCACCAGCAAACACATCTCCCCTCTCCGTCAGCATTCTGTAGGTACCATTTCCTCCATGACACCCTGATCCACTCCTCCATCACCCCCAATGGTTAACCCCACTGCACCTTCCAATGCAATTGACATTTGCACTTTTACCTGTTCCCTTTTCAATGTCCAATGCCCCAAACACTCCTTGCAGGTAAAGTGGTGATTGACCTAAACTTCCATCTGTCTCATCTACTGCATCTTCTGCTCACAACACACTTTCTCAGTAGTGAGGAGATCAAACACAAACACAAACACGACCTTTGCAGAACACCACACTCAGTCCACAAGTATGACACTGGCCTCCCAGTCAATTGCTATTTCAGTACTCTAATTTTTTCAAAAAATTTATTCCTGGATGTGAGCATCACTGACTGGTCCAGCATTTATTGCCCATTCCTAGTTGCCCATGAGAAGGGGTGGTGCTGCCTTCCTGAAGCTCAATCAGCCATGTGCTGTAGATAATTCCACGATTCCATTAAGGAGGAAATTACAGGATTTTGATCATGGGAGTGAAGGGACTGTGATGTATTTCCAAGTCAGGATGGTGAGTGGCTTGGAGGGGAACTTGCAGAGTGAAGCATTCCATCACATGACTGAGTTGTACCTTGTAGGTGGAAGTCTAGATTTAGGAGTCAGGAGGTGAGTTATTCTCTGCAGGATTCCTAACATCTGACTTCATCTTGCATTCACTGTATGTATATGGCTAGTCCAGTTCAGTTTCTGTTCAACGACAACCCCACTGGATGTTGATAATGGGGTATTTAATGCAAGCCTGGAAACTGTTTAGCTCTTGTTGCATTTGAACATGGACTGCTTCCGTACGTGAGGAGTCACAGATGGTGTTGAACATTGTGCAATCATCAGTGAACTTGCCCACTTCTGACCTTATGATGGAGGGAAGGCCATTGGAGAAATAGCTGATGAGCCTTGAACACTACTCTGAGGAATTGCTGCATAGATGTACTGGAGCTGAGATGACTAACGTCCAACAAACACAACCTGTTTCAGACATGCCCCAGGCATCACTCTGACTAGCGAAGAATTTACCCCCAATACCATTTATTCTAGTTTTTCTAAAGCTCCTTAATGTCTTTAACACCACATTTGGTTGAATTCTTATTTCTACCCAAACTGTTTCCACTTCCTGGATAAAAGCAAATTACTGTGGATGCTGGAATCTGAAACCAAAAGAGAAATGCTGGAAAATCTCAGCAGGTCTGACAGCATCTATAAGGAGAGAAAAGAGCTGACGTTTCGAGTCTAACTGACCTTTTGTCAAAGCTTTCTATCAAACCACTTCCTGGTTTCCTGAATTTCGGTCATCTTGCTCTGTTGTCCTAAAGTATTCATTGACTAACAGAGGCAAAGTCCCAAACATTTCCTATTTTCTTGTTCTTTCTAAATATCTTGCATCATTCAGTATTTGTGTCAAATTTATTTCACGATACATCTCTGTCTGGCAGATAGATTTTTGAACTATCAGGGAGTTGAAGGCTTTTTGAAATGTATTCCCATTGAGTCCAGTTTTGCTCGGGCTCCTTGATGCCACATTCGGTCAAATGTGGTGTTGATGTCAAGGACTGTCACTATCACCTCACATCTGGAATTCAACTCTTTCGTCCATATTTGAACAAAGGCTTTATTGAGGTCAGGAGCTGATTGGCCCTGGCAGAACCCAAACTGGGTGTCACTGTGCAGGTTATTACTGAGCAGGTGCGGCTTGATAGTACTGTTGATGACATCTTCCATCACTTTACTGATGATCGAGAATAGACTGATTGGGGGGCAATTGGCCAGGTCAGATTTGAACTGGCATTATGTACAGGACTTTGGCAATTTTCCACATTGTCGAGTAGATGCCAGTGTTGTAGCTGTACAAGAACAGATTGGCTATAAGAGCAATACATTCTGGAGCATAAGTCTTCAGTGCTGTTTCCAGAATGTTGTCAGGCTCCTTAGCCTTTGCAGTATCTAGTGCCTCGAACCATTTTCTGTTTTTATGTGGAAGGAATTGAACTGGCTGAAGACTATTATCTGTAGTGCTGGGAACCACTGGAGATTTGTGATTTTAGATTTGCTTCAGCCGTATCTCTAGCACTGATGTCATGTGCCATCCAATCATGAAGATGAGGATATTTGTGGAGCCATCTCCTCCAGTAAGTTGTTTAAGTGCCCACCACCATCACAACTGATGAACCATTGGTCATGGAATCAATTAGCCCTGGCTATCACTCGCTACTAACACTGTTTGGCATGCAATTAGTCCTGTTTGGTAACTTCACCAGGCTGACACATTATTTGTAGTCGTGTTTGATGGTATGGTTGGCATGCCAGGCCCTGAGGTAGCAGGTTGCATTTGAGTTTAATTCTGCAGTTTCTGAGGGCCCACAGCACTTCATGGGATTCTAATCTTGAATTGTTAAATCTATTTGAAGAATGTGTGCAGGAGGGTTTCCTGACACAATATGTAGATAGGCCAACAAGAGGTGAGGCCATACTGGATTTGGTTCTGGGTAATGAACCAGGCCAGGTGTTAGAATTAGAGGTAGGTGAGCACTTTGGGGACAGTGACCACAATTCGGTGACTTTTACTCTAGTGATGGAGAGGGATAAGTGTGCACTACAGGGCAAGAGTTATAGCTGGGGGCAGGGAAATTATGATGCGGTGAGTCATGACTCAGGATGTGTGGCTTGGAAAAGTAAGCTTCAAGGCAAGGGCGTAACTGATATGTGGAGCTTGTTCAAGGAGCAACAATTGAGTGTCCTTGATAAGTATGTACCCGTCAGGCAGGGAAGAAAGGGTCGTGTGAGGGAGCCGTGGTTTAATAAAGAATTGGAATCCCTTGTTAAATGGAAGAGGGCAGCCTATGTAAAGATGAGGCGTGAAGGTTCAATTGGGGAGATTGAGAGTTATAAGGTAGCCAGGAAGGACCTGAAGAGAGAGCTAAGAGCAGCAAGGAGGGGACATGAAAGGTCCTTAGTTGGTAGGATTAGAGAAAACCCTA
>NC_057710.1:126169680-126200245 GCF_004010195.1 Chiloscyllium plagiosum
GTAGATGTTGTGTATATGGATTTTAGTAAGGCGTTTGATAAGGTTCCCCATGGTAGACTACTGCAAAAAATACGGAGGTATGGCATTGAGGGTGAGTTTGAGGTTTGGATTAGGAGTTGGCTGGCTGGAAGAAGACAGAGGGTAGTAGTTGATGGCAAATGTTCATCTTGGAGTGCCGTCACTAGCGGTGTTCCGCAAGGATCTGTTTTGGGACCATTGCTGTTTGTCATTTTTATAAATGACCTGGCGGAGGGGTTAGAAGGTTGGGTGAGTAAGTTTGCGGATGATACGAAAGTCGGAGGTGTTGTAGACAGTGAGGAAGGATGTGGCAGGTTACAGCGGGATATAGATAAGCTGCAGAACTGGGCAGAAAGGTGGCAAATGGAATTCAATGTAGCTAAGTGTGAGGTGATTCACTTTGGTAAGAGTAATAAAAAGATGGGGTACTGGGCTAATGGTCGGATACTTGGTAGTGAAGGTACTTCTCCATGTGATGGCAGGACTTTGTCTCCAGAAGGAGTCTGCAGTGTCACTCATACTGATACTGTCATGGGCACCTGCAGCTCACAGAATGGTAAAAATGGGATCAAGTAGTTCCCTTCTCACCTACCTTAGACCCAGGCCATTTCTAGACACTGCCTTATCACAGTGAAGCCCAACACATATTGGGGGAACAGTATCCCATTTTTTTGCTTAGGAACTTTTCAGTCTTCTGGCCTTAATATTGAGATCAATAATATTAGACCATAAACTCTGCCATGCATTTTGATATATCCAACTCCCTCCCTCCCACCGCAAGTGCCTGCATCTTGATTTTAGTGGTTTTGCTGTCAATCTGACCTCACCTTTGTTTTGTCATTAGTGTCTGCTCTGGATCTACATCTTCTATTCTCTACAGCATTATCACTCCTTTTGACTTTAGTTACCTGCCATCTTTGATCTCAAATCTCCCTTAATCTTTCCCTGAGCTACCCTTCAACAGCATAAGACCCACAACTTTCCAACTCTCTTCAGTTCCAAAGAACAGTCAAACTGTTAAATCTGCTCCTCTCTCCACAGATGCTGCCAGGCCTCTTGAGTTTCTTCAGCATCTCACAAGTATTCATCAACCAGAGCCCGAATGGTACAATAAGCTTTATGCCATGTTCTTCAGGCATTATTATGCTATTTCCATGCAACAACGTAAGGATAATTCTCCCCCGAACATGCTCTTGGACTCGGGTTGAGAGCAGAAGTCTGACAAACCTGAGAGAACAGAGTTTCTGCCCCGCAGACAAGGCTGAGAGAAATGAAATGGTAGACCCGTGATTTTGAAATCCAACACAGAAACAGCTTGATCTAGAAGTATTTCTACAGCAGCCCTTCTCCCAGAAAGTCAACACATGATTTTAGTGCCACCTCAAAGATGAAGTATTCAAGGTACAGTGAACAGTTGAATTCCACAATAACAGATTCTTCTGAATACGGATATATTTTGATTTGATGGACATGAAAACACACAGGACTGGATTTAACAGGGTGCCAGGGTGCCTGCACCCTTGAGGAGGTGTCACTCCTCTCCCACTACCCCCTCCAACACCCTCACAGCTTGTCCTGCAGGTATTTAACACTCAGACCTGAATTCATTGGTTTATAGTAGCTCTTGCACCCTGTTCTGACAAGGACTTCTCATCTCCATCAAATAGCTGGCAGCTGTCTGTTCTCAGTAGTGCCACAGAGTTCAGTTGCCACTACTGGGACTGCAACCATTGCTTGACAACAGGGGTGGAACCAAAGTGAAAGGTAAGTGAGGGCTTGGTGGTGTTATGCGGAGTAAGTGTGAATACATGCTACTTGAAAAATAGTATTGCTGGAATTGCTCATTGAAAACTTCAAGAAAGTCATTAGTAACACACATAAAAGCCTGGCCTGAGGTGACAAAAAGCTAAATGTCAAGCAGTATGATAATACCCTATGGGAACAATTACAAATGACAATGAAACATGAAACATACAAAAGCAGAATTACCATAGGATGTACCTCCACCATCAATATCTTGGAGATTTTTCCATTGACCAGAAATTTACCTGGTTCACCTCACATTTATTATGGCTACAAGAACAGATAGCAGATCCAAGTTTGGGAATGTTGCAGTCAACAATTTGCCTTCAGATTCCCAAAAGCCTGTCTAACATCAACAATACATGTGTCAACATTGCAATGGACATGCCTGAATGGGTACAGTTCCAACAATACTCAAACAGCTTGACATCACTGAGCAGGCACATGGGAACACCGTCATCTGCAGGTTTCCTTCCAAGTCATACAACATCTTGGCTTGGAAATATATTACAATTCCTTCACCACTCCCTGGGCTAAAATAATCAAATTCCCTCTCTCAAAGCTCCATGGGAATACCATCAGAAGATGGGGTGCAGTACTGTTCAAGCAAGTGTCTCACTAACACCTTTTCAAAGGCAATAAGGAAAGGGTAGTAAATACTGGCTTTGTCAGCAACATTCACACTCTGTTAACAAACAAAAAACTTTGTGACCTCTGGCTGTGAATTACACATTTCAATGTTGGATCCCTATCATTGTTCAAATTACTAAAGAACATTTCTTTAATAAAAAGGCTTGTTAACTTATGTTTCATTACTCAAGAATTCCATATGCTGTGACTATGACTCATCTGTAGAATTATTTCAGAACAAAATATCAGCCTCAAACTTTTAAAAAATCTGTTTTCTTTCTCAATTTTTATCCATGAAAGCTGGAACTGTTCGGCTCTTAATAATCACCAAATTCCGAAATCAAAGTTCTTCATTTCAGTTCTGATGAAAGGTCATCAACTTCAAACATTTCTTCCCTCTGTACAAGAAGTGCCTGACATCCTGAGTGGATCTAGAATTTCTCTAAGTTCTTAATTGCATTGATAATACCTAAACCGGTATTTAAGCATTTTTGTAACAAAGTCTCCTTTGGAAACATTTATTATTGTTAATCTGCTTCTCTGTAAGTTTATTTAGCGAAATAGTCCCTCATAAATAAACAAAAGACTTAAAATAAACAGTTAACATTTGTATAGAGATAAAGCAATAATGTTTAATCCATCTGAAGTAAAACCAAACATCAACTTGTTTATTCCTCTCTAAGAGCATTGTGGGTCAAACTACAGCACATGGACTGCAGCAGTTCAGGAAAGCAGCTCACCACCACCTTTTCAAGGGCAACTAGGGACAGGCAATAATACTGGCCAGCTAGCAACAGCCACATCCCATGAATGGATAAAAAATATTGTTATATGAAGGTACCATATATGTAACTTTGGAGTTACATAATGTAAAATTATCACAAATGTGCAACTTCTGATCTGCTGCTCCACTTCCTCCAGTTCAATCCATTCCAAATTCCGAATGCATTAAGATTGCACTTTATACAACAGCTGAAGACCACAAAACAATTTCCACCTGACGATGTACCTTTCTGAACTAAAATCACTATTGCAAAACAGGAAACACATTTGCAAACAACTCCCAAAAGTAGCAATGTGATAATGACAGATAATCTAACTTTTATGATGTTGTTTGAGAATTGAGCATTGATCTGAATACCAGGGCGAACTTCCCAAATCTTCACAGAATTACAGAATTCTGTCAGTGCAGAAGAAGACCATTTGTTCCATTTTAACTACACCAGCTCTCCAAGTCTCCCATTCTTATATTAATCTCACCACCTGTCCTCCTAACCTTGCAAATTCTTCCTTTTCATATAACAGTGCAATTCCATTCTGAATACCTTAATTTGAACCTGCCTCCACCAGGTCCTCAAGTAAAGCATCCTGATCTTAACCACTCGCTACATAGTGTTAGAGTCCTAGAGTCAGACGTCACAGAGACACACCCTTAGGTCCAATCAATCCATGCCGAACATAAAATCCAAACTAATTTTCTCTTATCATTTTTACTTCTTTTGAGAATTATTTTAAACCTCTGCCCACCTTTTCACAAGTGGGAGCAATTTCTCTTCTTCTGGCATCAACATTATAGGAGAGATGTGATTAGTTCTGGAATCCACATTATAGGAAGGACGTGATGGCACTGGAGAGGGTGTAGATGAGATTTTTTCCAGGATGTTGCAGCAAGTTTTATAGAGTTTTGCTAGACTGAGGTTACTTTACTTGTAACAGAGGACACTGAAGACCGTCATGATTGAGATATGTAAAAGTATGAGGGGTAGACAGGAAGGAACTTTTCTCCTTTCGGAGAGATCAATGACCAAGTGTCATAGATTTAAGGAAAGGGGCAGAAGATTTAAAGGGGTTATGAGGATTTTCTTTTTCACCCAGAGGTTGGTAGGAATCTGGAAGTCACTGCCTGTAAGGGTGATAGAGTTAGAAACCCTCATAATATTTAAGAATTAATTAAATGTACATTTGCGATGCCAAGGTTTACAAGGCCAAGTGTTGGAAAATGTGATTAGAAAAGTTAGGTGCTTGGTTTTGACCTGTGCAGCCTCAATGTGGCCCTCTACAATTCTGACTCTAAACACTGCTATGGAATCATTCACATTTACTAAAGCAGATGGGACCTTAGCTTAACATAACATTCCAACAATGATAGACATGCCACTGCAGCAGTCGCTCAGCAGTGTACTGGAGTGTCAGTATAGAACTTTTTGCTCAGGCTTGGGAGTGGAACTTGAATGCAGGATGTTGTGACACAGAGAAATTGTTATCACTGAACTGTTCCTGACACAAATTCAGCAACATATGGTGTAAGTTATAAACAGCATGCTAAACACCAAAATGTATAGTTTATGTCACCCACTGTGGCCTTATTTTACAGGAAATCTTAGCCATTAAGTCCTGTAGTTTGTAAATTGTAAATAATCTCAAAATAGAAAGGTTTATAGGTTAACCATGCATGACTTCAGTGAGATTAGCTCATGTTCCGGACAGAGATTCTGAAAATGGTTCCTGTTGGCTTGTTTTAGAGAGTCACTTTGATGATAGTGTGAGAATAGTTGTGTGAACTGAGGTTAATAACTTCTGGACTGGGGGCCATTTAATTCCCCAAAATAACTCACTCACAGATCAGAAACCAGATCAAATGACTCTGCAGGAATTGCAAGAACTTCCACCATAAATTGTGAAACATCCTTTGAAGCAAAGAAAATGAGATAGCTAGACTTCAAGTGTTAAGTAATGAGGCTTGGTCATACAAATTAGGCTTGTTTTCTCTAGAATTTACAAGTTAAAATGGGTATCTGATCGAAGTCTTTAAGATATTAACAGCATAAATAAAGATAAACCATTTCCACTGGTTTGGGGATTCTAGTTTGGGACATGGTTTGAGAATTAGAGTCAGACCATTCTGGAGAAATGTTAGGAAGTACTTCTGTTCCAAAAAGGTAGGCACATATTTGGAACTCTTTTCCATAAATGGCAGTTGATTCTAGATCAGTTGTTAATTTTAAATATGAAATAGATAAATTTTTGTTAAGCAAAGTTATTAATGGATACAGGCTGAAGGAGTTACATGGAGTTAGGCCACAAATCACCCATGAATGGCTGAATAAGCTCTAGGGGCTAAATGACCTAGTCTCATTCCTATATTCCAATGCTTGTTCTTTGAAATAGAAGTCAGTGTTCTGGAATAATTTGAAAGCTTCCAGAAGATTTGTGCATCTACATAATTTTTTTTAAATTAATTTGTCAGTAAACATCTTCCGAATGAGATGTTGGTGCCTTTTGTAGCTCCTCACACAGTCTACTTTCAGTTTTCATTCCCAGCCCCAGCCCATAGGTCAGTTCTGGGAAGGGGTTCAGATTAGGCAGTGCAGAGATATGCAGGCTGGGTTATCAGACTCTGGAGTTGGGAAGAGAATCCCTACTCCTCAGAAATGTTTTTAAAAAATCAATTGACCCACAAATTTAGCATTGAGATCTTAAACCTGCTCAGGCCATCCCATGAGTTTGATAGTATGCTTTGTGCCCCTTTTACTGTGCAGATAGACATATATCACATAACAATGTCCACCCAGGGGTAAATGTATGGGTGGGTTGTGCTTCGGCGGGTCGGTGTGGACTTGTTGGGCCCAAGGGCCTGTTTCCACACTGTAAGTAATCTAATCTAATCTAATCTAAAATTTAGCATTGAGATCTTAAACCTGCTCAGGCCATCCCATGAGTATGATAGTATGCTTTGTGCCCCTTTTACTGTGCAGATAGACATATATCACATAACAATGTCCACCCCAATTAGCCATGTTGTGGAGGTGCTGGTGTTGGACTGGGGTGGACAAAGTCAGAAGTCACATGACACCAGATTATAGTCCAACAGGTTTATTTGAAATCGCAAGCTTTTGGAGCACTGCTCCTTTGTCAAGTGAAGTCTTCCAGGTATGAAACAGAAGAAGTCTTCACCTGATGAAGGAGCAGCGCTCAGAAAGCTTATGTTTTCAGATAAACCTGTTGGACTACAACCTGGTGTAGTGTAACTTCTGACTTCATCCCAATTAGAGTGTCCAACAAGATATCTGTACTTCAAAGTTATGCTGCTGATTAAATCATGTTATTCACTGTTCTATTTCTATCCATTTTATCAAAACAAACCTTTTTATATTAAATTACATAGTAAGAGGTCATTCATTTCGAAATAACGAAAGTCTGTAGTCTATTTCTGAGTGATGTCAGCTGCTGGAATAACAGATTTCAGGACGACTGAAGTAATACACATGTGAGTGAGATTTCATTTTTAAAAGTTATAATGTTGCTACAAACAGCTACCAAGAATCTTTCAGGTTTAATTAACTCTGTGTTCAATTCCAGGTCGAATCGATTCTGTCGTCTTAGAATGTAGCAGTACATTCTCTGATTTGAAGTGTGGAAAAGGACCTGTTGCTGAAAACACCTGAAAAAAAAGGTGCAGTGTTGTAGTGTTTCAGCCAAAATGGTAACATTCATGTTGTATCAGAGGAGAATCACATAAACTCAAATATAAGCAATCTCTCACATTTCTTTCGAGCCAAAATAATCCTCCAAAGGGATTTTGAATAAGATATATTGCAGTGTATTTGATAGTTGGTGCAATATGTTATTTCTTTGCAATGCTATAAGAATTAAAACAATATTCTCCCATTTCACAATAATTTCCCTCCTCATGTCATAGCATTGAAAATGGACAACTGTAAGAAAATGAGCATTTCATTCTGTCTGCATATTACATTAATACCCCTTAGCTCAACTGGTTCATTTGTCAGCCTTTAACAGATCCCTGTCTTTTTACACCCTGACCTTTTGGTCTGATTAAAAATGATCAATGCACACATTTACAATGAGCTGCTTTACGCTCATATCTGAAGATTCAGTCCTAGTCACTCATGCAGATAATAACAGTGGTCAAGTCACTTACTGACTCAGAGCTTCATTACATCCACAGGCTGTCAGCAAAATCCTTTTAACAGTCTTTGTCAATCGTGAGGAAAATTGACAGCAAATAGAAATAGGATTAGCAATGTAAATAAAATGTTACATGGATACTAATTCCATTGCAGGATCACTTCACACAATAGGACACGGATAACATTTTCTAATTTATTCTCAGAATAACATTAATAAAAATTGGTTTTATGTTCCAGTCATTATATGTATTTTGTCTAAAAATATTCATGGTAATAACTTTACAAACTGAAATTATGCTGCATTAAATAATTCCAAGACATTTTTGACTGCAATCAACAGCATTATGATTAAAAAATATTCAGTAATTTTTGTTTATTTGACTGTGATAAGAATATTTTTTTAAATTCACTAAATGACTTGAATATTAGCTATCACACCTGAAAGTTTGGGTGAATTAATTTTGCAAATAATGTAAAATAGCTTCAGCGTTATTTATTTTTCGTCCTCTACCATACTCAAAGTATACTCAAGGTTAAATTAAAGTCTGATCTAATAGATATTGTACACCATTGTGCTTCAGTACCAGGCTATAGTATTAATGGCAAGATAATTTCTATTTTAATATAACAATTATTACAAAGACACTCAATCATTTCCATTCAATTTTGAGATGTGCATTTTATATCTTGTCCTGCCATTTCCAAAATCCCACTGGATGCCAATATTTATTTAATGACATGAAAGTTTATGGTAGCAATTTATTCTTATTGTACAATGTTAACATATATTCATATAACAATGGAATAATATGAAATTCAATTTTAGATTGATCGATAGTATAATAAATTAGTGAATTCTAAAATTAATTTTAATTTTGTTTTTGTCAGTGAATGAAGAGATTCCATTAGTTGTTACATTGTAATTATTCTTCAGAAACTAACTGCTTTATTACTGAAAAGCTAATATTCAGTGTACAAAGTTCAGAAATGTTGGTGTATTAAAATCTTTTTACATTAATTATATGCTTATAACTGATTTATAGTTTTACTTATTACTTACCGTACTTCCGTTAAACAACTTAGGACATTTTAAAGAAACTATATAAATGCAAGTTATTGTTATCCAAACCATTGATAAGTAATGTAAAGAAACTTGCTCATTAGTAACTAGAACTAGCAGAAGAGATTAAATCAGTACTATGTTAGGTACCATCCTGTTTAAAAACTCAGAAGGCAAGATAAATCTGACAAATATAAGTGTCTGTTATCCAGAACTCAATGAATCTGTTAAAAACAGCATGGAAATGATAGCAAACAGTGTAATTGTTCAAATAGTACATTTCAAGCAAGTTCACTAACTTGCTATTTGAATAAAATAATTTTAAGTAAGCAGGTTGCTGTTAAATGTCAAGGAATAGATTTAAAGATGTGCATTTTAAGAGTTCTGTATAAAAACATTGTTCAATTATTTCTAGGCCACTATGAGTTAAATAATCCGCGGAATGCTTTACTAAAAACTTTAACAGTATGAACTGCAAAATACCTGACAAGCTCTGTCTTGCAAATATGTATGACTATATAAAGTAGGAGCAAATCAAGACCATTGCCCCTTTAAACCTATTTCACTATCCAATACGATCATGGCTGATCTGCTTGTGTTCAGAATTCCACCCTCCCATTTACCCCAAATAACCTTTGATTCCCCTGCCTAACAAGAATCTATATCCACCTTAACATATTCCATAACCCCACTTCTGAGGCTGAAAGTTCCACGTCACAAAACATTCTCCTCATCTCTGTCCTAAAAAAGAGACATCTAACTTTGAGACAGTGGCACCTAGCTCCTGAATTGATCCACATGAATGAACATCCTTTCCACATCCAACTTGTCAAGACTAGTCAGGATCTTATTCATTTCAATCAAGTCACCCCTCACTCTTCTAAACGTCACTGAAAACCAGCTCAAGCTATTTTCCAAGCTATTTTCATAAAACAAGCTACTAATTCCAGGTATAAATTTATTAAACCTCCTCAGAACCACTTACATGCTTCCTAAATATGGAGACCAAAATGACACACAATATTCAAGATGTGTTCTCACCAATTGCCTATGTAAATGAAGCATAATATCCTTATTTTTATGTTCAATTCTTCTCATAATAAAAGATGGCACCTCATTAGACTTCTTGATTCGGAGCTATGTCTGCATACTAACCTTTTGTAACTCATGCATGAGAACACCTAAATCCTTCTGCACCTCACAACTCCTTGGTCGTCCTCCCTTTAAGTAATACTCTGTTTTACTACTGTTCCTGCTAAAATGAACAACTTCACATTTTCTCACATTATACTCCACTTACTAGATTTTGTTAATTCATTCAACCTATCAATATCCGAGGAGAAAGTGAGGACTGCAGATGCTGGAGATCAGAGTCGAGAGTGTGTTGCTGGAAAAGCACAGCTGGTCAGGCAGCATCTGAGAAGCAGCAGAGTCGACATTTTGGGCATAAGCAATTCCTGATGAAGGGCTTATGCCCGAAACACCAATTCTCCTGCTCCTTGGATACTGCCTAACCTGCTGTGCTTTTCCAGCACCACACTCTCAAACCTATCAATATTCGTTTACAAACTCCTTATATATTCCTCACAACATACTTTCGTTGTGCCATTTGCTTATTTAGCTTCATATCTGTGCTCTCCTCCTCAAAGTGATTGATGTGATATATAAAATGTTGAAGATGCAACACAGACACCTGCACCAATCCACTCATCATATCCTGCCAATCAGAAAAAGACTGATTTGTGCATGTCCTCTGTTTCCTCCTTCTTGACCTTTTAGTGATTCTCTGTTACCCTTTACATCTGACCAATCTCCGACTTGCCGCTTGTCTTCTTGCAGTTAAACTTTAACTTTGATGCTTTCCTTACTTTCTTTCATTAACCTTGAATGGTAGGTTAACTCTGTAAAGTTTTTCTTCATAATAAGATTATAGTTATTCTGAAAGGTTCTTTAAATGTCTGCCATTACATTTCTTGTTGATCTATTCACTAGCCTAGTATACCAGCTCACTTCATCCAGCTCAAGCTTTCAAGCCCAACGAGGTGCCCTTACTTAAATTTATAATACTAGTCTGAGACTCAGACTTCTTCCTTTCAAAAAGATTAAAAACATCAGTCATATTGTGGTCACTGCTACCTAGAGGTGCCTTTAGATATTTTCAAGGATATTATTACACACCTCTGGAACATGTGGGACTAGAATCTCGGCCTCCTGGCACAAAGGTGGGGATATGACCATTGCCCTATTACCTAGCAGTGCTGTTTCTCTGAAGTTATTAATTCATTTAATCCAAAATATGTTTAATTATAGTTGATGATTTATCAATTTAAAACATGAAACTTGTAGCAACTTTGAATCCGTCATCCACAACATGCACAGCACACTACCTATACATTCTCAATAACCATGGAGTGAATAAATGAATGGCTCTGATTGCTCTGCATTCTGCCTGCAGGAAAGTACTAAAAGGGGGAAATAGCAAAGGAAATTAGAATATAGAAATAAAAATGCATTCATGTTAATAAATTGCTTTTTGCATCTTTCTCAAGTGTGATTGAAGTGACAGCTATCATCACCAGTATGCTATGTGTTTAAACTACCAAGAAATGAAAGCACATGGTTAGCTCTTGCTAGGAAAACTGTTTTTAATCAGGTCATTTAAAACCTCAGTCAGATTCTCCATCAGGTGCTTCCTTACATAAATGTGCTGATCCAATATACTAATCCACCTTGGGTGACTTGGGCAATATATCAAGGTAATTGCCATATTAGGCTGCAAATTGGAGCTAAAATAACCAGATGCAAAAGAGATGGCCATATCACACTCTCTGGATGGATCTTAAAAGTTCAAGGAGAGTTCAAGCATTGAAAAGGCGATGGAAAGGGGTCAAGTGTAAGGAAATTGTTCATGTTCACGAGGAATAATCTTTACAAATATGTGATTTTAAAGGTGGTAATTTTCTACTGTCACACAGCTATTCATACTTCATTTAATTTTCCATAAGTCTTCTCCATACTCCTACCAGTGTAAAGAGATTTCACATTTAAAGTAGATTTAAAGACATAGTGGGCCCTATTTAACATTTCCTGAGATTATTTAAAACTAAATTTTGCTATTGGTACTGGCACAAGCTAGGTTTTACAAAAAGAATAAAATAAATCATTTGATATTCACTAGTAGATCTGCCACAGTCACATTTATCATAATTAGATGAAAACTTTTATTATAAGGGTTGGAGCAATATACTAAGCAATGCATTATGTATTATTCAGCCTTTGAGCTAGAGCTTTATATCACTGCTGTGTCCCTATGATGTTGCAAAGTATATTTATTGCAAGCATATAGGAACAGGAATAAGCCATTCAGCCCATTCTGGATCTGTTGAACTTGAAGTCAATGAGAAAGATTTTTCTATTTATGGGAAAGGTTCTTTGGAATGGGGTTTGCGTGTAAGTCAAAACTGCCACCCAAGGTTAAAAGGAAGCAGTAAGAAATGGTACGTTTTCTTTCTCAATCTTTTTATGTTTGTTTTAAGGATGCTGCAGAGATTTACATGTATGACAAAGTGGGGCACTTGAAATATGATGTGTGTGTCTCAGAATTTTTCTTTATGAATTGTTCATACTCAGACATGGACTTACAATGGAACAAAATCATTGGCTTCAATGCAGAGTAACTGATGATCTGCTACTTTGCAGATGTTGTACAATAAACCCCATAGGTGTCCCAGTGAATATAACATGCATCAAATCTCTGTAGTCTCAAATTTGCAGCCTCACACGAACGACAATCTACATCTCACACTAAATAGTACCGAATCACATTTGTTAATTAGGCCCCTCTGTATCATGACAAAATATTGTTTTGTGCATATCCTCATCACTGGGACACAATTTAAGACTGCCTGATGTTGAGCATAGTCATTAACTATGTGCTTCTAGTAATAAAAAATGGCTTCCCTGTTTCCTCATTCACCTAAAAACATCAAAGAACTGCGGATGCTAGAAATCGGAAACAAAGTCAGAAATTGCTGGGAAAAACTCAGCAGGTCTGGCAGCATAAATCTCATTTATTGTGTTTCTCCTTCACCCTTTGTTTATTTTATGGTTTTGGAATATAATTGATGTCCTCTATGGTGAAGACTAACACAAAGTATTTATTCAACTCCTCTGCCATTTGCTGGTTCCCCATTATTATCTCCCCAGTCTGATTCCCTCAAGGGCCTTTACTCTCTACTCCTTTTCAGATATTTAAAGAAGTTCTTACTGTCTCTACTGTCTGCCATTTTTATTTTACTTGCCAGTTTGCCCATATGATTTACTTACGCCCTGTACATTATATTGTTGGCCACCTTTGCAAGCTGCTGAAAACCTTCCCAATCTTTGGTTGCCCACTAATCTTTGCCACATAGCATGTTTTGTTTATCAATTTGTTACTATCCTCTAATGAATCCTCCCTTTGTTACTAATTCACCTACCAGTGGGGAAAAACAAACTTTCTCTATTTACCAACTGAAACCCTGCCATAATTGTGACCACTCCGACCAAATCTCAAGTCAAAAATCTCTGCTGTACAGTTCCTGATCTTCATATCAATGTCTCAATTATATTCTTTTACTCCAGGTTAATGAATATAAATCTCACTTTGTCCAATGCATTCTTCGCATTCTGCAATATGTACAATTGCACATAACATTCTTACTGTACCATAGCCAATATTTAATATCAATTCATTTCTAACACTTTGCCTTTTTTACCCAATACCTCCATATGCAAAGGCTGGATTTTTACATTGAGCCTTTTGCACTATCATGCAAATATCTGGGGCAAACAGGTCTTCATTGAATTCTGGTTGCTTTGGTTTTTATCTGAATGAGGTGGTATTTCACTCAGCCATTTAGAGGATTTACTACATCATTCAGAAACTGCCCAATCAGAAGCCAGCAACCCTAACTACCTTTAGTGCCAAGCAGGAGCAGTGACCCTTGCTGATGTGACACGTAGGGCACAAGGTGGTGTTCAACAATGCTCCTGAATTAGGTCGGAGATTTCTCTGGGGCCAGGCTGACAGCCCCGGCATGGGCACTGTTGGGATTTAAATGACTCCACAGGGGATGATACCCCATCACCAAGTCACACGTTATTTACATGTGGAGAGTCCTTACACTGATCCAGCTCCCTCAGTGCCAACTCTCAGAATGAATAGAAATTCTGACACTCCTGTTTACATCTGTCAGCCAGATCTCCCTGATTGGACTAGATTAACAGCCCCAAATGACCTCGTTGCAATCAGTACATCCTTACTCCTCTGAGTCCAAGGACAAAAGCAGGTCCTTCCCTTATAGTCCCTCCAGGGTGTTTTAATACCGGGTCAGGTTCCATCGATTCTACTTCTGATACAGGCAGCAAGAAATGCACAGTAGATCACCCTGTCATTGGAGCATCTCATAAGAAATTCATTCTCTGCTTCAGGTGGCAAAGGTGTCGAAGCAGCAACACCACTGTGTCCAAGTCAGATTCTGAGGTATCTTCAATGCTTATTGGAGAGGGAGACCCCATGGTTTCAGGAACAATCAGAAAGGCTGTCGAGAAGCTAGGCACCTTTTGCTCCTGCACTGTTTGCTAGTTTGCATCTTTCATATGGTCCACATGTGTGTTCAGAACCATCACACCTACCTGACCTTTTATATCACTGGACCTGACCCCACATCAACCATGCCTGGTACCCATGCAGGGCTGGGCCAGTCCCATCATTCCTACACCAAACTTTGTCCTCTGAAGTAAACTGTCTCTCTCACTTGGAAGAGTCTTGTGTCTGGTATTGGCATTCCTGATGTCATTTCACCCATTCCTCACCACCACCAAAATCCCCCTTCCCCCCCGCTCCACCCCCAGATCCAGGAAGATCAGATCTAACATGTTATGGAGTCTTCTCCCCATTAGCAACTCTGCTGCAGCTATGTCTGTAGCTGCATAGGGGTGTTCCGACAATCAAACAGGAACGGGAACAGTTTGGTATCGAGTGAACCTATAGGCTGTTTCTTCAAGCCTGCCTTCAAAGGTTGGACAGCTTTTTCCAGCAGACAATTGGATGATTAGTTCAGTGGTAACTGAACTTCTCAGAAGAGATTAGAACTGATGTTGTACCATTTAACTGGAAACATTCCCCAGTGGAAGTTCTCAGTCTAGCCAAGGTCTTGTGCAAACCTAAGGTTTGGGATCCAGAGTGAATTTTGTTAAAGTGTAATTCTGCTATCATTGAAATGGCAGAATGAAATGAGTCAAGGTTCCCAAATAATGGTATGATGCTTGCCCCAGCTCCAAGACAACTGGTGCAAGCAGATTTTTTCAGGCTTGTGCTTTTTTCTTGTCACCATTGAAGTAACTCCACAGAGACTAGTATCCTGTCACCAAGTCACCCTTTATTTACATGTGGAGAGTCCTTAACACTGGCCCAGCTCCCTCAGAGCCAGCTCACAGAGTGAACAGGATGTCTGACACTCCTGTTCTTATCTGTCAGTTCAGGGCTCCCTGAATGGACCCCATTAACAGCCTCACTCAGGGAACTCATAATCTATGAGGTCCACCTGGCTGACCCCTGTAATCATTACTGGGATGTTGGGGTTGTGGAAGGAAAGATGCATGTGGGGGACCACTGTTAGCACAGGAAACCCAGAATATATGTACACTGCGTTTCACTGACCTGCAGCCTACAGGGTTAAACCTTATGGGCTGTACATTGGAAATATGGCTCTTCCCACCACTTGCTATGTTTAAGGGCACATGAGGAAGCCTTTACTTAGGCATTAATGGATACCACATGGGCAACCATTAATTCCCTATTACCCAAACCCATTAGGGTCAGGGATAGGCAGATGGTCACCCAAATTTACAGCCCCATGTGGATGGCCTGTAACATTCAACATAAAGACTCAATTCCCATTTTAGTTGCAACCTTTGTGCTGACTCAACCCAATCTTTCAGCCCCTCTACTCCATTGGGTAGTATGGTGGTTCAATGGTTAGCATTACTGCCTCACAGTGCCAGGGACCAAGGTTCAATTCCCTGCCTTGGGCTCCTGTCTGTGTGGCATTTGCATATTCTCCCTGTGTCTGCGTGGGTTTCCTCCCACAGTTCAAAGCAGTGCAGGTCAGGTGAATTAGCTATGCTAAATTGCCCATAGTGTCAGGTGCATTAGTCAGGGGTAAATATAGGGGAACGGGTTTGGGTGCGTTACTCTTTGGAGGATCAGTGTGGACTTGGTGGGCCAAATGGCCTTTTTCCACTCTGTAGAGAATCTAATATAATTGGAAACTTTACCGATCGGGATATAATTTTTTTCATTTCTTTCAATTTTCTGTTGCTTGTTGCCACTAGGACTTTGTTAATTCTGTAGCATGGGGCTTACATTTTAATAGGGTCTCTTCACAAAAAACACAACATCCAAGAATACAGAAACAGGAACTACATGAAGCAGAGGATGGCAGGGTTTTTTTTAGTTTAGTTGACACGGCTTGTTAACCGTCAGACCCAACATTCTCTGTCAGTGCCATCCTGTGCTACACAATTTAAAAACATCGAAAGATTGATCTTTCATAAACTAATGGTCAACAAAATGACAGGAATATTGAGAAAATCTCAAATCCTACAATAGGATATTTTGGTCTAAAGACCTGCTATGTGGGAATTTTTAACTCCAAGGCTTCTGCAACTGTTAAATATACAAATCCAATGCAGATTTTTACTTTATTTATTTTCCTCTCATATAAGAATGAATATTAAATGTGACGAATCCTTCTTCAGTTGTAGGTCACTTGAGCTGTAAGCCAGCATTCTATCATTTATTTTTATGGGCGTCACTGGCAAGGCCAACATTTATTGCCAATTTTGAAATAAAAACCAATCATATTGTTATAGGTGTGGAGGCACATGTAGGCCAGACCAGTTAAGGTTACTTGCTCAGTGCTCCTAGCCTCTGGCCTTGTCTTGCAGCTGCAATATTTATATAGCTGGTCCAGTTCAGTTTTTGGTCTCCTTCAGTGTTGCTGGGCAGCTCAACACCACCTTCCCAAGATCAGCTAGAGATGGGCAATAAATGCTGGTGCAGCCAGTGATGCCCACCTCCTGTACATGATACTTTTATATTAAGGAACAAATATCTAAGACTTGCTACATTGGAGAGTTTCCAAAAATTAGGTATATTCAATTCAGCATAGCACTAGGGGCAGAATTTCTTGCTAGCCTTTCAATATAGAGTTATACTCAAGGCTCAGGAAATGTTAGGACCTGTGAACAGCCCAAATGAAACCAGAGCACAATTCATAGCTCAATATCGCAGAGAGTCGGGGTTGAAAGCCAACTTGCAGTATTTGTTTGATGCAATTGTGTAAGGTTGGAGCTCTGGGAAAACCTTGTTCAGCAACACTCCCCAGGACCTTACCATCAAGTGTATCCATCCTGCCCTGATTTGCCTTTCCAAAATGCAAATGAGATGATCCAATGTTGGGGGTATATAAGAATGTGGACATTTGAAAATTGGTTTTTTAGCAACTGACAGGGAGCTAACTACCCATCTAACATCTTGCTTTCAAAGAAGTTAGAAAACACTCTCTAACAAAGACACATTTTCATGTAAATTGCTGATGAGAACCTAGAGTTATAACAGTGAGTGATTTAAAGACAGCACTCTTACACACGAGAATTCTTAGAGGTGTGGCATTCTAACCAAGTCGATGTGTTTAATCAATAAACACATCGACTTGGACCCTATCTACCTTCCCATGAAAAAAAGAACTGCAAATGACATCACCCACATTAAGAAACCAAGATCTATAATTAGAGAGGTGGGACATATCACCAGCATTTCACCAGAGACTCTCACTGATGATGTTACCTAGTATGGTGACGAAATGTCTGAAAACAAACCTTCCAGCTCAGAGAGCTAACTTACAGACTTATCAACCTGAACTACAAATCTCCTCAAAAATCACTAACACTCTTTTATTTTTCTGATTACTTGATTGTGGAGTGAAATGGGAAAAAGCAAGGATTCTTGAGGAATTTCTGCATTTTTAAAAACCTATTTGCTCATTATAATTGCTGTTTGCACAGCTGCTTGTTTAAGCAGTAGTTCAAGTGTAGTTTGCAGACTAGCTAGAGCAAAGACTATGTACAAATAGCGATCCAGAGAGCAACAAGCAGCTGATTGCTGTGTGAACTAGTAACCAGTTATTAATGACAAAGGCATTCTGACTGCCAACATGCCAGATAGATGACCAACTTGGAATTGTGAACAAATTTTTGAGAAGCTAACAGATCTCCACATGCTCATTAGCTGTCTCTACTCTCTCCAGAGACACCTTAAGAAAGCTAATTTGTTTTCCCTTCAGAAGTTGCTATAAGCTGTTGTGTTAATTAATATATCAGAGAGCTGTATAAATGTCAACCAGTCATCCAGTGCCTTCCACAAACAAGTGAAAGCATCCACAGAGGGAAGGTTAAGACCCAATATTCTGATCAACACAAGAATCATCTGGAAAATCCTGTGATCAGGGAAAACTGAACTACCTTCATAACATTTATTGCCCATTCTCCAATCATAACACCCATATTTTTATTGTCTGAATGTGTGAACAGGGAAGGGTGGGGTTTATAAGTGGTTAGAGTTTTAATTAATAGGGTTATATGCCAATATTGCTTACCCATTGCTAGAATCTATCTATTTGACATATATAGTCATTCTTTTAAGTACATCTACTGATGGCCATGAAATCATTATCAATTGCTGGAAAAACCTATTCGGTTCATTAATATCCTTCAAGGAAGGAAATCTGCCATCCTCACCTGGTCTGACCTACATGTGACTCCAGACCCACAGTAATATTATTGATTCTCAATTGCCCTCTGAAATGTCCTGGCAAACCATTCAGTTGTACCAATCACTGCATCATCTCAAAGAAATGGAACCGGATGGATCACCTGGCGTTGACCTAGGCACTGGAAAAGACAACGGCAGAAGCAGCCTTGTTGACCCTGCAAAATCCTCCTTATGACCATCTGGGGGCTAGTGCCAAATTTGGGAGAGCTGTCTCACAGACTAGTCAAGCAACAGCCTGACATTGTAAGGTTTGATTCCGTGACTATGACTATGTCCCAGACACCACCATCACTAACCCTGAATATAACCTGTCTTACTGGCAGGAAAGACCCAGCAGAGGTGGTGGCACAGCGGAAAACAGTCAGGAGGGAGTTGCTCAGGAAGGCCTTAATTTGATTCTGCACCCCAAGAAGTCTCATGGCTTCAGGCTAATCATGGGCAAGGAAACCTCCTGCTGATTACCACTTACCGTCCTCCCTCAGCTGATGAATAGATACTCCTCTATGTTGAACAACGCTGAGAGGAAGCCTGGGCAAGGACACCAAATATACTCTGGGTGCGGGATTTCAATGTCCACCAGCATGAATGACTCGGCAGCAGCACTACTGATTGAGCTGGTCGGGTCCTAAAGGACTGGGTCTGCTGTAGGTGGTGAGGGAACCAATAAGAGGGAAAACATACTTGGCCTCATCCTTACAAATCTGCCAGCTGCAAATACATCTGTCCATGACACTATCAGTTAGAGCGACCACCGCACAGTCCTTGTGGAGATGAAGTCCTGCCTTCACATTGAGAATAGACTCCATCGTGTTGTGTCACTATCACTGTGCTAAATGGAACAGCCTTTGAACAGATCTAGCAACTTAAGACTGGGCCACCAGGGTGCGCTGTGGGCCATCAACAGTAGCAGCATTGTGCTCCAGCACAATCTGTAACCTCATGTCCCGCACTCAGCCGTCACCATCAAGCCATGGGTTCAGCCCAGGTTCAGTGGAGAGTGCAGAAAGGCATGCCAGGAGCAGCACCAGGCATGCCTGAAGATGAGGCGCTAACCTGGTGAAGCCACCACAGAGGACTACTTGCATGCCAAACAGCATAAGGAGCAACTGATAGACAGAGCTGAGTGATCCCACAACCAACAGAACAGATCTAAGCTCTGTAGTCCTGCTGCATCCAGTTGTGAATGATGGTGGACGATTAAACAGCTCACTGGAGCTTTTGCAGCAATCTTCAACCAGAAGTGCCAAGTGAATGATCCACCTCGGCCTCCTGCCGTGGTCCCCAGCATTACAGATGCCAGTCTTCAGTCAATTTGATTCAATCCAGGTGATATCAAGAAATGGTTGGAGGCACTGGATACTGCAAAGGCTATGGGCCCTGACAACATCCCAGCAATAATACTGAAGATTTGTGCTCCAGAACTTGCTGTTCCCCTAGCCAAGCTGTTCCAATAAAATTACAACACTCATATCTACCCAACAATGTGGAAAATTACCCAAGTATGTTCTGTTTGTAAACCATGACAAATCTAACCCGACCAATTACCATCCCATCAGTCTACACTCAATCATCAGTAAAGTGATGGAAGGCATCATGAATAGTGCTATCAAGTGGCACGTGCTTAGTAATCATTGCTCAGTGTTGCCCAGTTTGGGTTCTGCTAAGGTCACTCAGCTCCTGTCCTCATTACAGCCTTGGTTCAAACATGGACAAAATTGCTGAATTCCAAAGGTGAGGTGAGAGTGATAGCCCTTGACATCAAGGCTACCTTCGATTGAGTGTGGCATCAAGGAGCCCTAGCAAAACTGGAATCAATGGGTATCAGGGTCAAACTCTCTGGTGGTTAGGGTCATATATGACACATAGAAAGATGTTGTGTATATTGAAATTCAGCCATCTCAGCTCTAGGACATTTCTGCAGGAGTTCTTCAGAATAGTGTCCTAGGAACAACCATTTCTAACTACTTAATCAATGACCTTCCCTCCATCATCAGGTCAGAAGTGGGGATGTTCACCAATAATTGCACAATATTCAGCATCATTTGCAACTCCTCAGACATTAAAGCAGTCCGTGTCCAAATGCAACAATATCTGGACAATATCCAGGCTTGGGCTGATATTTGGCAAATAATATTTGCGCCACACAAATGCCAGGCTATGACCATCACTAATAAGAGACAATCTAACCACCGCCCCTTGACATTCAATGGTGTTACCATTACTGAATCCCCCAGTATCAACACCTTGGGGGTTATCATTGATCAAAAACTCAACTGGCCTCACCACATAAACACAGTGGCTACATGAGCAGGCCAGAGGCTTGGAATACTACAATGAGTAACATACTTCCTGACTCCCCAAAACCTGTCCATCATCAACAAGGCTCAAGTCAGGATTATGATGGAATACTCCCCACATGCCTGGGTGAGTGCTGACCCAACAATACTCAAGAAGCTTGACACCATCCAGGACAAAGCAGCCTGCTTGATTGGCACCACATTCACAAAGCATCCACTCCCTCCACCACCGAACATCAGTTGCAGCAGTGTGTACTATCTACAAGATGCATTGCAGAAATTCACCAAATAGGTGGTACTTAGTGGTTAGCACTGCTGCCTCACAGCTCCAGGGACTGGGTTCAATTCCAGCCTCGGGTGACCGTGTGGAGTTTGCACATTCTCCTCCTGTCTGCATGAGTTTTGTCTGGGTGTTCCGGTTTCCTCCCATAATCCAAAGATGTGCAGGTCAGATGAATTGGCCTTGCAAAATTGCCCATGGTGTTAGGTGCAATCATCAAGGTTAAGCATAGGGTAGGGGAATGGGTCTGGGTGGGTTACTCTTTGGAGTATTGGTGTGAAACTGTTGGGCCGAAGGGCCTGTTTCCCTACAAATCTAATCATCAGACAGCACCTTCCAAACCCATGACCACTTCTGTCTAGAAGGACAAGGGGAATAGAAATATGGGAACATCACCATCTGCAAGTTCCCCTCCAAGCAACTCACCATCTGATTTGGAAATATATCACCGTTCCTTCACTATCATTGGCTCAATATCCTGGGATTCCCTCCCTAATGGCATTGTGGGTCAACCCACAGCAGGTGGATTGCAGTGATTGAAGAAGACAGCTCATCATCACCCTCTCAAGGGCAACTAGGGACAGGCAATAAACACTGGCCAGCCAGCAACACCCAAATCCCACAAAATGAATTTTTTTTAAAAAGACTACCTATCATTTGCACCATTTTCATTCATTCACTCTCACCATCCCAACTCACCTCTGGTATTAGTAACCCTGCATGCCTTCTGCAATGACTACTCACTCACTTTTGTCACCGCCCCACCTTTCCACAGCTGTACCACACACTCTCATCTCACTCAATTCCTCCCTTTCAGGAAAAGAAGTCCATAACAGGCTGAAAGGGCCAAGGCAGTTGGTGAGTCACCTCCTCAGCCCTGATGATCTCAGTGTTGGCCGGCAAAGAGGGAGACCATTTGTGCAGAGATGGTGCAACCTTCATGTTCCAGAAACCAAGTATGAAACAGTTTTCATTGTCACGTCTTCTCCCATTGCCTCCCCCAGCATTGTTAACGAGCCACAACATCTACCACTCAGTTACGAGGTTCTCTCTTTCATCTTTTGCAGGTATCAATGAGACATTCGTGGTCTCACGATCAAGGGGCAACTCCATAACATGTGCCGTCCTCCCTCGCTGAGGAAGACAGTATGGCTTCTTCAGAGGAATCATTGGCAAGGCTACCTCCTGTACCCTCCACCAGCTTCGATACTGACACCGCTGTGGCTATGTTGGCTTGATTAGAGACTGGAGGCTACCTCCACCTACACAGATACAGATCCTGAAGTGGCTCTTTTGGCTGGATTAGGGTCCGGAGCATGTGCTGGTAAGCACCTCACTGTCACATCACTGCAACTGATGAAGGGAGAAATGCCCAGGTCTCTGGCACTCGGAGCACTGCCAGAAACCAGGCAGCCGCTCACCCCCAACACCCACTTCTCCCCCACCAACCACCCTCCCTCCCCGTATCCCCAGCAGGAGAGGAGCTCATGGTGCCAGTCATTAATAATTTCATACAAAGACACAAGAGAAGAGGTGAGTTTGTCAGTGCCATTTGACAAACTGGATCAAAGGTTGGGGGAGGAGTCCGCGAACATGATCTATGTGTCCTGCTGTGTCCATCGACAGTTTGACAGCTGTGATGGACAGCCAGATCCAGCAGAATGCTGGTTACTGAAGATCCACATGGAGTTGCACTCCACAACTGCACCTTTGATGCTCAGCAGCAACAGCAAAGTGGCAAGAGACTAAGCCCCCTTTCCACATCACTCCAATTGCCCCTTTCTCTCTCAGAGACAGGTAAGGGTCAGAGAGTATCCTGCCGGGGGAAAAACCACACACCCTAAAGCATCCCATCTCAGGCCTCTCTACATGTACCCTGCCTGCGATCCTTAACCCTATAGGAGATCAAGCCAAGGAGGGAGAGTCAGGGTACGTTCAACACCTCTGGGTCCTCTAGACATTATCATACGATGCACCCCTCTCCCCGCAACACCCCAAAACCCAAGGCCAATTGGCCCCACTGTAGCGAAGGTTCCTACCATCACAGCTGCAGACCCTGGGGCTGCATCTACACTAAGTGGCAGGACAAGATCGAAAGAATACCTTCTGAGGACAAATGTGTGCCCTGGATGAGACTTCATTCTAAGTAGTAACATTTGTAAGCAGGAGAAAGTGAGGTCTGCAGATGCTGGAGATCAAAGTTGAAACTTTTTCTAAGTAGTAACATTTGTAAGCATCCTACCTTATTAAATCCTTAGTTGCCTGATTGACTGTCATTTTAGCTGCAGCTACAAGGAATGAAATTACAGAAGCTACTCTTGCTTAGCACTACACAATGTTAACACACTTCCTTTCCCTAATATCCATCATAGTCATGTTGAATGCAGGAGCACCAGATGTTGTGAAGCCTTCCAACAACTTTTAACCTTAACTTGTATTGCACAATGGAAAAAGCAAAGAAAGAAGAAACAAAAAAGCTGCATTTGGGAATAAACAGGGTCTGCTTACTTTTCCAGTGGCAACAAATTTACAGTCAATAAATGGTGACTTCTCTTAACCGAGTCCTATTGGGTTCTGACTGGCTTGTTGTGCCTGAGGATGCTCTGCTGTGTCATGGTGAAGGTGATGCTCCTCAGTGCTCTCAGCTCCCTCCTCAGAAGACGGCTTCTGTTCTCCTTTCTCTTCATCATCCATCGCATTCCCTCTTTGCTTGCTCCAGTTGTGCAGAGCATAGCACATTCAGATTATGTGGCACACTCTGTCCAGAATTTACTGGGACACTCCCTCATACCCATCCAAGCATCAGACCCTCATCTGCAAGAGACCACAATGACCAAGATGGAAGAATTGGGCTGCTTTTGTATCTACGTTCAGTAGGGGAGGTTGTGTAACATAGTCACCACGCATGGTCAGGGAGGAGAGCCCTGGTATCCCAGCAGCCATCGTCATCAGGCATTCTGATGTTAAACAAAATGAGAACCTGAGAGTTCTCAAGGGACAGGCTTTTGGAGAGTTTCCAGTTGCCTGACACAGAACCCTGAGATGTCGTCCTCATGATCACAGATCATTTACACATTGGTGAACTGGAATTGTTTTTGTTGCTGAACTCAGCCGCATTTTGATCTGGCCCTCTCAGTATGATGTGTGTACAGTCCAGAGCCTGCTGCACCTGGGGGGAGCCAGCAATATTAGCAAAGTACTGACCTTGACAAGGGGAAACACAAAGAGGCGATGTAATCTGGCACATACTGTATCAGTGACAGCTCTCACACCTCACTGGGGTAGTGTGCTGCAAATCAAGCCCTCTATTCCCAGAGACCTCGCTAAACATAACCATTTTTAAAAGCATGCAGATTTCCCCAATTTATTTATCCTTCAGATCCAGGTTGACAGAAAGCACTGACCAGATTTCTGTACCACACAAAAACTACTACTTATGACAAATAAAGAGATTCCACCTGGAGGTAAACTAAAACATTAAAAATAACAGCAGGAGTAGACAATTCAGCATTTCAAGCCTGTTCCACCATTCAATACGATCAGGCCTGCTCATCCAACTCAGGACCCTGTTCCTGCTTTCTCCCATACCCTTTGATCCCTTTAACTCTAAGCTCTATATCTATCTCCTTGTTGAAAACATTCAATGTTTTGGCCTCCACTGCGTTCTGTAGCAGAAAGACATTTCTCCCCATCTGCTGAGATGGTTCTTGTGTTGATCAGAATGCTGCTCCTCAGTCTTCCTTCTCCAGATGTAGAAACAACAAGAGCTGGTTCACACTTACAAAAGGTACCTCATTCCTCATTCCTGAAGAAAGGCTTATGCCCGAAACGTCGATTCTCCTGTTCCCTGGATGCTGCCTGACCTGCTGCGCTTTTCCAGCAACACATTTTCAGCTACAAAAGGTACCTGACTTATTAATTAAAAGTTATCTCATCCGCCCAAACTACTAACCCTTCCTTGCTCTCAGTGTCTCCTACTCACTCACTATTGAGATCTCATCACCTCTCCTGATCATGTATGAACACTTACCGCTCTTGTTTCCTCCTCCGAGGGATTAAATTTTGAACCAGTAGAATTATATGTTCATGTGTGAGAGCCATTGAGTGGATATGATACATGCAGGAGTTTGTGCATTGCCATGTTTATTGGGAATGCCACCAAACAGCTTGCATACAATGTCACAGAAGCAGCGGTAATGTGAGTAATGATGTTGGTACTGCCTAACTCCGAGGCGTGCCCTCACCCCAGGGAAGAAGGTGGTAGCTGGAGAGGACTAAGTAGTGGTTAGAAAAGCATAGGCACTCCTCACCCACAATCTGAAATAGCACCCCTCTCACTGTCACCTTTCCCTCAGTAACCCAAGACTCCATGGATTGCTCCTCGATAAACTCCCGAACCATTACTGACCAAATCCTCTGAAGAAATCATGGGCCCCTTGGCTAGAGAGCTGTCAATTGTTGACAGCTTACTTTTCAGATTGATGTCTTAACAGCGCCCCAACTGACCTATCTGAAATTCCTGCTTGATCTGACCTTCAGGACTGACTATGATCCAATCTATGGACTGCAAGAACATAGATCCCTGGTAAGACCAAGTGCCAGGTATGATATTGATGGAGCACAATGCTGCATGCATTGTCCACCCCCTGTCTGATAGTAGATTGATAGTTCAGTCTCCCACCATTACAGGCTGCCTGCCTCTCCCGCTGCACTTGTGACACAGTCACAGCCACAGTGACAGGCAGCTTGAAACTGAAGATCCTGTGAAGTAGGAAAGTAACACAACCCACATTGATGCTGGCAGTTTGTGAGTCAGTGCTGAAGCCAGTGTGTGCTAAGAAAGCAAAGTGAGCCAGAAAGAGGCTGCCAGACTCCAAGTAAACAGTAAAGGAATTAGAAGGCTAAGAGCCATAAAATGCACATGCCCTGTCAGTACAAAAATACTCATTATCGAGACGTGAGGTGCATGCTGTTCCTGCATAAAGACCGACCTCAAAGACTATAAGAAAATAGGTTCAGCAGTGGACCATTCAGCCAATCCAGTTTGCTCCATCAACCAGTGAGATCATGGCTGATCTAATAATCTTCAACTCCATTTTCCAGGCTTATCCCCATACCCTTTGATTCTCTTACTGATGAAAACATTGTCTATTACAGCCTTGAATCTACTTAACAACCCAGTCTCAATAACCTTTCACAGTAAAGAATTCCACAGATTCACTACACTCTGAGAGGAGAAATCCTTCCTCATTTGTATCACAAATGGGGACCACCAATCCTGAGATTAAGTCCTTTAGTCCTAGATTCTGCCATAAGGTCAAACACCTTCTCTGACCTCTCCTGTCAAGCAACTTAAGAAGTGCATATGTTTTGATAAATTCTCCTCTCATTCTTCGAAACTCCAATGGGTACAAGTCTCAACTACTCAAGCTCTCCTCATAAGAAAGTCCCTGAAACACCTGGCAGAAGCGTGCAAATCATACCTGTCCTTAAGTTCCAAAATCTAGGAGTAGAGGGTTTAGTCTCAGAGTTAGAGGTCCCTATTTATGACAGAAATGGCTCACATCAACTCCAGCCTCCCAAATTGCCTTGATCCTTTGCAAATCACCAACCGGAGCAAGAGGTCCATGGCAAATGTCATCTCTCCTGGCCCAATACTCATTCCTGGATCATATGGACAAGGATACCTATATCAGGCTCCTACATATTGACTACAATTCCGCCTCAACATCATAATTTCAAGCAAACTATAGGTGCACCTGAGACTGATGGGATAGGTGATATCATTTTACTGCCTTCAGTTCAAAATCAACATAGAATGCATTGAGCTCATCAGGTAAGAATGTAGTGTTGCCCACAATTCTGTTCGGCTGTGCTTTGTAGCCTATTGTGCCATGTAAGCCTTGCCACAAATGGCAAGTGTCCATGTGGTTAGCTTTGGTCTCAGTTTTAGTTTGGTATTTGCTCTTGGCATCTCTGAGAGCCTTATGAATGCCTTGATTTCCTGCATAGGCCAGGGTTACCTGACTTGACTGCCTGAAGTTCAGTAAGAAGTGGATCTCCCTGGTCTTCGATGGTGTTATGAAGATGTAGGTGTACCTTTAAGAGAATTAAAAGCAGCAGAACAACCAGATACAGCACCAAGTGTTCTCAATAAGGCAACAATGTAACACTGGGTCGAACAACTTGATTAGTTCATTGCCTGGGGACAAAAACAAATTCAAATTTGGCCAATCTATTTAAATTATACCCTGAAAAATATACCAATTTCCAATCAAGTTTGATTTGAGTATATTGGCAGTTTTAAAAGCCAATGACAATCCGATGCTTTGGGGGGTGGGGGGGGGGGGGTATAAGACTGAGGAAAATTGAACAGTTGGGAGGAGAACTGCCGAGTTCTAGCATGTAACAGACTGCTTGAAAAAAATCTCTCTCAAAAGTTATTTTTCAATCAGTAACCTGTGACGCAGAAATTCCAAACAGGGAGAAAAGAAGACACAGAAAGATCCAAAGACAAGAACCTACAGCTGCCTGGTTTTGAAATAAAAAGTGTTGTTTTGTAAATCTGAATTGGGTGTTTTATCAGACTACTATCATAGAAGGGAAGGTAAAAGATTGGTTACAAAAAGAAATTGTAAATAGTGGTTAATTAATTATTCTTTGTTATACTTTAAGAAATAAAATTGTTAATTTTTACTTTGAATAGTTCTTGGCCACTCAAATTTGTACAGATTACAGCACAGGATAAATCTTTTCTGTTTACCTCATGTCATAACAGTTTGGTGCTCGTCTGGGATTTGAACTGGTTTAGACAGATTTGAAAAGATTTGAGGGTATGAAAAATCCCAGCAGATTTAAACACATGCAGGTTAGTGTCCAGGATCTTTAAATAAGATGCAGGTAAAACAACTTGTTTAATTTTGGTGACTTGTGGTTGATTAAATTAAATGTGAGAGAAATTGCTCTTAAAATTGCAAAAGCAATTCTAGGATTTGAAGAAGATTCTCAAATTTGCCAAGAAAGTTTAGAAGGAAAGAAAAATGTCATACTTTTAGAGTTAGCAAATAAGTTAGATTTTGGTTTAACCAAGGACAGAAGTAAAACTGAAATTGTAAAGGGGTGACTCAAACACTTAGATGTATCAGGGAAACAGACAAGTGCAGTAGAGGAAGGAAAACTTAAATTACAATTAAGGAAAATTAAGTTAGAAAATAAACAAAGAGAGAGATAGGAAAGAGAGAGGAAAAGAGAAAGGGAAAGAAGAGAGAATAAAGAGAAAGAGAGAGAGAAGAGAAAGAGAGAGAGGGGTAAAAGAGAGAGAAGGTTCTTGGCTGAGCAAAGAGAGAGAGAAGAAAGGGAGAAGAGAGAGAAAGAGAGAGAGAATTTGAACATGAGAAGTTGTGACTTAGTCAGCAAAGTCAAGTTAACAGGATGGAGATTAAAAAAGAGGGTAGAGATATATATAAATATGTCAAAACTCTGCCACATATTGATGAAAAAGATGTTGAAGCTTTCTTTATTTCATTTGAAAAATTGGCTAGGCAGATGGAGTGATCCGAGAATTTATGGGTAATGCTAGTTCAGACTAAATTGGTAGGCAGAGCGAGTGAGGTATTTGCCACATTGTCAGATGAAGTGTCAAAAGATTATGAAGAGGTTGAACAGGCTGTTTTAGGTGTTTATGAATTGGTACCAGAAGCATATAGACAGTAGTTCAGAAACACAAAGAAGGAACCAGGTCAGACTTATTTTGAGTTCAAAAGAATTAAACATAATCATTTTGATCGATGAACATTTGAAGTTCTGAGAGAGATTTTTCTGCTGGAGGAATTTAAAAACTCATTTCCAGAGATGGTAAGAATTCATGTGGAGGAACAGAAAGTTCAGGAAGTGAGAAGGGCAGCAGAATTAGCAGATGAGTGCATGCTGGTGCATAAGACAAGCTTCTGGCCAGAAATTCATCCTGTGAGGAAGCTGAGAGAAGGGGAGATCTGACACTACGAGATTTTACCACTGGATAAAAAGGAAGCCTAAGAGGGTGGAAAGGAGGTGAAAGGCCTTAGGTGTTTCTACTGCAGTAAAGTGGGACATGTAGAGACACAGTGGTGGTCATTAAAGAAAAGCACTGTGGGAAAAGATGGATAAAAGAAGCTAAGCCAATGGCATTAGTGAAGGTAGTAAAGGAGACCCCCAAGAAGAGCCGAGGAGCTGCAGGGGAGTGTACAGCCAGGGCAGGGGCTGGGTATGGAGTTAGTACCTGATCCCTACAAAGAATTCACCTCTGTGGGTAAAGTTTACTCTGACAGAACAGGGGGAGAAGGAGAAGAAGGTATAATTGTGAGGAATACAGGATCTAATCAGTTGCTGATAATAAGGGATGAGCGAATATGCACTCTCTCTGATCTGTTTTCCGAGAGTGTGGTAACTTGTGGGATAGATGGACTGAAATTTACCATTCCCCGATGTAAGATCAGTTTCCCAACTTAAGACTGGGTGTAACTGTGGGAGTGATTGACAGTGTGTCAGTTCCAGAAATTCAGTTTGTTCTTGGGAATGATTTGGCAGGATCCAAGGTGGGAGTGACACCCATTGTTGTGGAGAAGCTCAAGGAAGACCAAGAAACTGAAGGGGTAAAACAGAAATATCATGGTATTTTCCCAGACTGTGTGGTAACTAGATCCTACCATCACAAGCCAAAGCATGAAGTGAAAAATAAATAGAAAGATGAAGGAATTGAGGTTCAGTTAGCGGATATCCTGTTTGACGTAATAGTGCAGGAAAAACCTAAAAAGGCAGAAGGTCAGAAAGAGGTTTTTACTCCTGAAAGGCTAAGAGACTTGCAGCAGCAAGACAAGATGATAAAAGGTATATATGTGGATGTGTACTCTGAAAAGAAGGCAGAGAATATTCCGGAGGGTCATGATCTGTAAGATAGAATCCTCAGATGGAAGTGGAGACCATGGCAGGTTAGTGCAGAGGAGAAATAGACCAAAATGCTCCAGATTGTGTTGCCGATAGCATACAAACAGAAAGTGTTACGGGTAGCACATGAACTACCGGTAGGAGGTTATCTAAGAGTACAAAAGACTCAGGCTAAGGAACAAAAGCGTTTTGATTGGCCTGGAATGCACAAGGATGTGATTAACTTTTGCCGTATGTGTCCATACATGCCAAATGATAGGTAAGCCACAGGCGGTAATAAAACCAGCACCCTAGTTGCCAATTTGAAGAACCTCTCAGTTATAATTAATAAGTACTTTGCGTCAGTAATATCCCAACAATTAAAGGGAGTCAGGGGGCTGAGTTGAGTATGACTAAAGAGAAAGTGCTAGAAAAGCTAAAAGGTCTTAAAATTGATAAATCTCCTGGCCCTGATGGGCTACATCCTAGAGTTCCGAGGGAGGTGGCTAAGGAAATAGCGGAGGCGTTGGTTGAGATCTTTCAAAAGTCACTGGAGTCAGGGAAAGTCCCGGATGATTGGAAGATCGCTGTTGTAACCCCCTTGTTCAAGAAAGGATCAAGACAAAAGATGGAAAATTATAGGCCAATTAGCCTAACCTCGGTTGTTGGTAAAATTCTAGAATCCATCATTAAGGATGAAGTTTCTAAATTCTTGGAAGAGCAGGGTCAGATTAGAACAAGTCAACATGGATTTAATAAGGGGAGGTC